>NW_019723910.1:402721-466991 GCF_002891405.2 Cryptotermes secundus | reverse complement strand
AAAAAAAAAAAAAAAACTATGCACATTACTTCTTGCTAACCTTTTCCAACATAAAATGATAGTTTTATGGATTCTTGCTTAGAATGAATTCAGTGAAGTAACACATTTCCTAAACATTAATCATATTCAGACTTCCAACTTTAGTTCCAGTGTCATGTTATTGTCTTGTGCCAGGGTTTGTTAGGGGCTTCCCAAAAACATCATTCTTTTGGCTGGTAATGAAGAACTTGAATGAAAGATTTGAGGTTCTCAAGAATATTAGTATCTTATGAATTGTGATGAAATGTAGTTTGGCAGATGTTCACTGATGTTCCCCCACAAAAGTTAGTAAATATCTACCACACTACATGGTGTTAGATACCAGAAGACAGCAATCTTCAGTTTTAAATGCAATCAAACATCCTGCTATGCCTTACTTATATTTTATCATTTCAAAACTTATCTGTATCAGTCAACAAACTGGCAGCACAGACTGGTTTATGTTGAATTTATTACACTGGTACAGCCTGCAGTTATATTTTAATAGTTTGTTCCTGTAAATAATCCCTTCATTACACTTGCTGGTACATACCAAGCATGACCAAGGTGTGCTGAATCATACACGGTGGGGCCACACATATACCATGCCACGAGGTTAGGATTTTTCAATATTAATGGCACATTTGAGTTAGTTATACAGTTGAAAACCGATATGTTTGTCTCATATCCACTAGGAAGGGCCCATTTATTTTGCTTTGACAACGTCTTGCATGTTGATGCTGCACGCTGCTTTCTTAACCAAACGGAAAATACACGTCGCCTTTTCAATAAGCTCATAATGAAATTATTATAAATATCACCAAAAAACTGTTTTTCGCAGATATAAAGGTTAAACTTGAGTATTTTATATCGTTGCTAATGAAGTTCCTAGGTTAAAAATATTCTTCTCGTTTCTGTGCCAAAATATTGAAACAAATATTCGTTTTTTTCAGTATATCAGTCAAGACAACTTCATTACAAAAACAATACTGACAAACAGTTGTCGTCGTCATGTGTTATAAACATAACCTAAAACTGAACATAACTCATAATCCCTCCACAAATTCGAAGTTCCGCCATGATTTTACAATGGCCGACTAACAGGTGAGCCAACTAGTGCTGATGGCTTTAACAATTCTTAATTCAATCTATTCAGGATATGAGACATCAATTACGCTATATTCTTTATTTCCACTGTCATAATACGCAATGAATCTAGTTACAAATCAATATATACTGTATGAAAAGAGTTGAGTAACCTCTAAATCGCTAATATATATTGGACTAATTGGCAGGTTGACGAAGCGAACGTATTGTAGATGTAAACAAATAGTTGTATTAAAATAGCGCTCACGGATTTGCGATTCTAAGGTACGTGACACATTTCTTCAGGAGACGGGTTATTGTAGATGTAAACAAATAGTTGTTTTATTAGAATCAGTGATCACGGATTTGCGCTTTTAAGGTACGTGACACCTTCAGGAGATGGGTTAAGGGAACTACCTAACCTGACAGTACAATCCGAAGATAGCTAAAGTCCAACATTGGTTATTATCCTGAGCCACTACGCTTGAGTTTACTTCTTGGCAAATCTTTTCCCCCAAATCTGTTCTAATGTTATTCCACGTTTTTAGTATATCAAGTAGCTTTTATTGCATCTCCTACCATAATTCAACATGTATTGCATGCTTTCTCTATCTGAGCTATGTATCGACTCAGTCTTTGTATCATAATTAACACCAAATTACATATTTTGCATACAAAGAACTGTTAATGAAAAGTTCTGTTTTCTGGAATATGACACTAGTTTGGAGAAAGTCAAAGTTCTGGAAGAATATATTGCCTCCATCTTCAGGGTTGAAGAGTAAGCCAAACAAGAAACCAGCATGAAGCAGGCAGCAAGCTTGTACTCCAGAAGACAACCCTTCATAGTCATTGCTATGATAACCCCAAATTCATTAAGAATTTTAATGTTTATCTGGAGAGTTAACAAACATGTTTTATGTTTCTCACATCACCATATTTGATTTACTGAGAGAGAAATGAAGCAATGGAACAAGAGATAATCCCACACATACATCATTATGTATATCAGGTATCATAATATATTATGTTGAATCAGGGAATCTCACGGTGGTGACTGTGAGTATGATTTTCTGGGTTGTATTCCAATGTAGCTTGGTAGAAACAGAGAAGCATATGACCTCACTTTTCAGGGTCAAATAGGAAGCTAAGTGAGAAACCTGCAATAAACTGCTACCTGCTATTTGTTGGTTTCTTACTTGGCCTACATTTTGATCTGGAAACTGAGGTGTTAGGTTCCTCTGAAACATCAGTGAACAGCTATTGAACTACCTGGCATTTCATTCAAGATCATACTCTTCATAGTTGCTATCATGAGTACCTTAAATCCAGCAATGTGAAAGATCTGTAATTTCTGTTATATGAACTACAGAGCCAATGAACTTAAATCAGCCTCTTTTGCTTCAAGTGATTGTAACAAATTGGGGATGGGGGGTAGAAGCTGGGTTACGCTGTCCCTGTAAGAGGCCATAGAGACCCATGGGGTTGAGAGATATTGAGGCTCCCACATTTTCTAGACAGTCAGCTCACAAATGACAGTGAGGTTTTTAGCCTTATGTGCTGGCTGCCCTTTACTGCCACAGGAAGATTCCTGTTACTCATTTCTGTTAGAGCCTTAACCAAACCCAGGACCATAGTGCAGCTGGAAGGATTAGGGAAGTTGGAAAATTCAATGACCTCATTGGAAATAGAACGCGCGACCTTGTGGCTTGTAGCATAGTGCCTCAACCAACTATGCTACTGCGTGCCCCAAAGATTCAGGACATATGCCATTGTCAAGAATCAAATTATGTTTGCAGTCAGATATAATGCTAGATTTAGTGGTTATTGTATTGACATTTTCCATATTGTTTGAACTTTTGAGATAACTGCATTTTCTTATTTATGATTTGAGTCTCTACTAATGCCATGAAAAACTTTTGTTAGAGAGTGCTGAATAATTTTAAGAAACTTTTAAGTTTTGAAGTAGTAAAATCTTCAATAGTCACACTGGACGAAGTTGTTTTGTCTTTGTAATTGTTAGTGTGACGGACCAGAATGAAACAAATCAAACTTTTCTTGTTTATGTAATATTCATACTAGTATATAATTTGAGATTTTTTATAGTTCTTCACAGTTTGCCAGCAGAAAGGTGAATTGGGATTTAAGTGAAATTAGGATTATGAGTGTTCCTCCAGATCCTACCCAGTTCATAATTTTATCCTGCCATTTCACCAAGTGTTCTAGAACAGAGAGGTTGTGGATCAGAATGTTCACTGAAGACACACTTTGAAACCTCCTGCAATACTGGTTTCAACTACAAATTTCAACATACTCTTGCAGAATAAAGCAGGGACTCTGTATATGTGGTCCATCACTATCAAGTCTTCTAAGATAAGTTAACCACATAAATAAATTGAATTTTGATGTTATCAAATGTTAAGTTTATTTACAGAACTTTCTTCAAAATGATGCAATATGAAGGTGAAAATGCCCACCTGGTGGATCAGAACCCATGTGCAGGTATAAGGGCAGATTTAAAAATGTGTCTTCTGGAAAGTGACTGTGTGAAAAAGGTAAATTACTTTTTATTTCTTGGAAGATAGGTTGAGGAGATTGAACTCGGGTAATGCTTGCTACCATTCAGTCCAGAACCTTTTGTCTTCTCATCCGCTGTCCAAAAACATAAAAATTAGAATATACAAAACTATAATTCTGTATGGGTGTGAAACTTGGGTATCTAACATTAAGCGAGGAACATAGACTGAGGGTGTTCGAGAATATTTGGACCAACGAGGGATGAAGCGACAGGAGGTTGGAGAAAACTGCGTAATGAGGAGCTTCATAACTTGTACTCTTCTCCAAGTATAATTAGAATGATCAGGTTAAAGAGGATGAGGTGGGCAGGGCATATAGCACAAGGAATGTATATAGGATATTGGTGGGAAAGCCAGAAGGAAAGAGACCACTGGGAAGACCAAGGTGTAGGTGGGTGGACAAATTTAAGAAGGCTTCTCCTTGCACCTAGTATTGTTTAAAAGTGCAAAACATGCACTGTTTCACAAATGTTGTAGTTCTTGTATTTCACACCACTGAGCAAAAAGTGTATAGTGGTATATGAACTGTTGNGAGACCACTGGGAAGACCAAGGTGTAGGTGGGTGGACAAATTTAAGGAGGCTTCTCCTTGCGCCTAGTTTTGTTTCAAAAGTGTAAAACATGCACTGTTTCACAAATGTTGTAGTTCTTGTATGTCACACCACTGAGCAAAAAGTGTATAGTGGTATATGAACTGTTTCTGTTATTTATCACTTTTGTCACCTTTTCAGTGATGATTTTGTTGTGTGAGTTCTTGCACCTTTATGGTATTCTCTAAAGTTACAACACAGTTTACATTTTTGTGTTGCAATCTTCCAACACTTTTCATGCCATTTTTAAATTTATTCTGCCACTTTGAGACGTGCTTATTTATGTGTACTTAATGGCACTGAACTGCTGTTTTACAATACATTTTCAGCCATTCTCAGGTCCTGAAATATTGTGTGGTAATTGAACTTAGAACAATATGCAGCTTTTGTTTTCTGTATAAAATGTAAATGGTGGTCTTTTTCAATGTATATTTAGCTTTCTATTTAGTAACACTGACTAAGAACTATTGCAGCTATACATATTAAATTTTCCCCTGTATTAGATAATGTCAATGTATATAATCTATTTACAGCAGAAGAAAACTCCACGTGAATGTCTGAAATCATTTGATGCATCTGTTCCTAATGAATGCTATGCTTTACGCACAACATTTTTTGAGTGCAAGAGATCTCTGGTAAGTTAATCACCATTAATAATTTTTTTGAATTTTTAAATGACATTTCTTGCACTCACAAGACATTAGTTCTAAGGATTAGCAGGCATGATGCATGCAGGGAGAAAGTTAAAATATGAGCATACATTTTCATCCATATCCGAACTCTGCGCTCTATACAGGTTGTTAAAATACTGAATTTGAGGTTGGGTGGGAGGAAAGAGAATGCTTCTTTCACAAACATAATCTAGAAAATATTACCAAGTTTCTGAATCTTCACTGTTCACTACTGGCCCTTGATATTGTCTCTGTAATGTATTGCATGAGAGATCCAATATTTTAACAGTAAAAAACAACTCACTTTAAATGTGTATTGTAGAAAATTATTTTAATTTTGAAATTTTAAAATTGAATGTCGATATTTATATAGTACATTTTATGTGAAGGAGATAATGTGACGAGAAGAGAGTGGAAAATTATTAATGATTAATTACATTCATACAGTTACATTCCAGAACAATTACAGATGCAATTAAGTTTGAAGTTAAGAATAATGTTATAAGTGGTAGTATTAAAATCATACAATTTTCTTTATTTTCTTCCGAAGTAAAATATGATCTTCACTTCTACACTCGACTTCCCACTGCTCACAGGACACATTTATTTTCATGTAATAATAATATGGACAGTCAGTAGTGTTATGGTGTTATGATATTATTAGTGGTATGGAAGTGTCGTATTTCATTGGAAGCCACATTTTACAATGCATATATTTTTTCTTTTGCATTTCAGTTAGACAACAGAACAAGATTCCGGGGAAGAAAAGGATATTGAACATCAGTTGTATTCCTCTCATGAGAAGGGGTGGCTGGGATGTAAGAATTTTGTAAATAAATTCATGTATTTGGACATGTTAGTCCAGTGTTTTGTTTGTTGTATGTCACATTATCTTACTTCTTTATTGCAATGATTTTTGGTGTTCTCATCTTAAAATCACGGGCTTCTAATATCATTATGAGAATAGGAGGTCAGAGTAATTGCTCCTGCTTATTATGTTAAGAGTCCATCTAGTTTTTAACCATGTCAGTAGAGTTTGTATGAATAAAAATGTAAAATATTGATAAATAAATATTTATATGTACCTCTATACCTATTCAGTTGTTTGTACGTTCATCCAAATATTGGTTTTTTCTTTAATTTGAACAGTTTGTCAGGGAGGAAGAGAAAGTTCTGATTTGAGAAAATCATTGTTACTTTTGAGTTTTTAAATTGAGTATTGATCAGTCTTTAGATGTATTACATAATCTGTTAACTGTATGGCACAAAGTCTGTCTTGAGCAGCTGACAGTTGTTCAGCAAATAAAAAATCCCTGCTTGTATGTAATCCTGAAGGTTTGTTACCATGTTCACAGGAACCTGCCACTGGGAGCTATCCTGGGCCAATTGAATTCAGACCTCATACCATATTTACTTCATATGTATCTTAATATTATCTGCCCATCTAATCTAGTTCTCTCATATTGTCTCTTCAAACTGTAATTTTGTAGGCTGTTCATTTCTTATCTTTCCCATGCTTGCAACCTGTCTTAACCTCCTTTATTTCACCAATAATAATATTCAGTGAAGAGTACAAATTATGAAGCTCCCTGTTATGTAATTTTCTGAAATTTTCTTACTACATCTTAGGTACAGATATTCTCCTCAGATTCCAAAGATGACATGCCTTCATTTTATTCTCTTTCTAAACAGTGAGAGACCAAGTTTCACACTCATATAAAAATGTCAGATAATGTAGTACAGTGGTTCTCAACATTTGTCAGACTGCGGCCCAGTAAATTCTTTTTTCTCTAAGATAAGGGCCCAGTATAATTGATGCCATGGCCTGGTACCAGGCCGCAGCCTGGCAGTTGAGATGTAGTATGTTCTAATTGTCAGGTTTAGACAGGAGACAGGAAGATGAAAGATTCTGAATCCAAATGTTATCTGCTTATAATTTCTTTACTAGTATAATTTTGATTTGTTATTGTCACTTATAAATATTTGAACTTTGTTGCATTCTTGAAGGACATATTTGATATATTAGCTGTATTATGATTGTGTCCATTCTAGTGATGATGCATGAACATATACTTATCTTTTCACCTGCTTCTTGGTAGGTACTTACTTGCCTCACTCTTGAAACTCTGAATGTGGCAGCAGTACGTTACTCTGAAACACTGAAAACATCTGCTAGAGTACATAGTATTTAATTCAAGAAGATAGTATTTAGGTCTCCAAACAGGTCCAGATAGACACACAAAATATGCAAATGTTTTCTGTTCAGTATAATTACAGTATCTTGAATTCATGTTGAACTGATTGAACTAAGTTACAGAATGAAGGATTGTTCAGATTTTAAGCTCTTGATGTATTTACTTCAGTAGTTCAGCTGAACAGATTTTTTTACCCATGTGATGAGATTGGAGTTTTGTGTTGTCCTTTAGTTATAAAAAGTACAGCTATCCCTATAACATGCCGTGGTGACCCATAGGGTTGTGAGATGTTGACGTTCCCACATTTTCTAGACAGTCGGCTCATAGATGGCGGCAAGGTTGTCAGCACAATGCGCCGGTCACCCTTTACCCCCAAGAATATTCCTGGTACTTATTTCTGCTAGAGGCTGAGTCGACCCCAGGGCCATAGTGTGGTTGGAAGGATTAGGTCAATTGAAAAAAAAAATCAAATGACCTCATCAGGACTTGAGCCCTTGACCTTCCTGCTTATAGCATAGTGCCTCAACCAACTATGCCACCGCTGCCCCTGTCCTTTAGTTATAGCAATGTCAAAATAGTTCATATTTATTAGTGTAGTGTTAATTATCACATTGACTCATTACTGTTTTTCTCCTGGAATTATTTTAATTCTGAAAATTTATTAGAGCAATAGTTATTTAAGCCATACAAAGTAGTAAGACATATGTGGAGTCAGTGGAAAGTTTGTGGGATGAAAATGCATGGTACTGGATCGTAGGTTATGGACATTATACTGAGAGGTTTCTGCTTGAGTGACCCTTAAAACCAAAGGGGAATGCCAGGCACACAGTTCTTTACAAGCATTTTTGAAACCGTAACTGGGAGTATTTGTGGAAGTCATCCAATATTTGAACTTATTCTGGTCAACACTATGATATCATTCATTTTAAGACTTTGACAATATATTAATTTAGTTTTATGATTTAAATCCCTGGTTACTGTAAGCCAATATTTTTAATGTAATGCTTACTGCTATGGTAGGACTCTTGTGTAAAGCTGGCGTTTTTTTATTTTTTGGTGGTTTTTACTTCGTATTGATTGACTTAGTTTATTTTGTTGAATGAAAATTATGTTAAATTCTAGTAGAATTGTTATGACTTTCTTGTTTGATTGAATGTCCTTAGTTTTTATGTTTTTTTTTATTTCTTCTTTAGTTATTTTGTATAGAGATGATTATATACATGGGGATTTAAATATTAATCGTTTTATTTTGTTGGTTTTGATATTTGTTCTTTCTATGATGTTTTTAATTGTTAGACTTAATATGATTAGAATTTTATTGGGCTGGGATGGACTTGGGCTGGTTTCCTACTGTTTAGTAATTTATTATCAGAATGTAAGGTCTTATAATGTTGGTATGTTAATGGTTCTTTCTAATTCTATGGGCAATGTTGCTTTATTGATGGTTATTGCTTGAATAATTAATTTTGGTAGTTGGAATTATATTTATTATTTGGATTTTTTTAAGAATTTTTTTGAGATGGTTTTCATCTCTTTATTAGTTGTTTTGGCTGCTATAACTAGTAGTGCTCAGATTTCTTTTTCTTCTTGATTACTGGCCGCTATGGCTGCTCCTACTCCTGTTTCTGCTTTAGTACATTGTTTCCCAACCTGTATCTGGATCTATTTTTGAATTTGAAATAAATTGAATTGCGTCCATGATGTGTATGTATTGACTGTCTTCTAGTGCACACAATCTCAATTGTCACTTCACTACATGTTTTGGATGCGAATCAGTGCAACAGGATGCTAAAATACAACATTATAAATTGAATTGAATTGAGATGTGCCATAACCATTTTGAAAGGACCTCATTGTAGAGCAACTGTTCAGTATGAACTCCTGAGACTGCATTTCAGAAGGGTTCCTGTGATCTTTCTGTGTTGTAAAGGATATGATCACAAGAAGGAAAGTTGGATTAAGGAAACAGTGTGATATGAAGGAAAAATACACATTTTGTTGTAAATATTGTAAAATGTATTTACATTAGCAGAAAAAATGATCTTTCATAAGTTCTCATTTGAGAAAATACTGTAATGAAATAAGATCTTACCCATGTTTCATTAAACACAGATCTTTGAAAGTGCTTATAATAAAATTGCTGCAGAAAGGACATTATTTTAAGCCAAGTCTTCACAAGAACTCACTAATTGGCACTCAAGTTGCAGAAGAATTAAATGACCTGTGGATGAGCATATTCTTGGTAACCCCTCGTGATGCGAAGAGAGATGATGAGAAATGTGTGATGTAACAGTAGGCAAACTGGATGGCCTTCAAGTCTTCTTAAAATTATCTTGCATTTCTTGTGGCTTCTAGCAATGAACTTTTGTCACTTCTAGTTTTACAGAGCTGAAAGACTTTGACAGCACACTCAGACAAATCATAACAATTTAATAATACACTGCAATGAATAATATTAAATGTGTCCTTAACTTTTCTTTAGGAACAACTGAATAATTTTTATCAGCCATATATATATATACACTGAAGGTATTTAATTATTATACTTATGTATTGAAACATGTGTGATCATTAAGTTCTTAGATTTGCTTCAAATTAATTTTGGAATGTTGTGACATTATTGACTTGACTGAGAAGAATATTCCATGACAGTACAGTCTCTCACATGAAATGTAAGTTACTCATGTAAAAAGTCTTTTTAATTAAACATTTATGTTTTTATACAGCATTAGGCACTACTGTCAACATTTCAAAACTCAAGGCAATTTGGAATCACAAGTGTGTATCAGAAATCCTGTGGTTGCAGAGAGAAATGGAAACATGTAGTAATGTCAAATAATTTGTATACTTCTTGCTGTTTGAAGGTACCTATCACCATGACAAGTTTTGCAGTACACTGTCATTGAAACACTAATTCCCTTTAGTTGTTACAAATTTCTTGCATCGGTCATACCACCCTAAAAGCATTCCCACAGGCCTTTTCCTGTGATCCCCTCAAGAGTTCTTGTTTTGGCCTCTTTCACCTGTTCTGCCAACAGATCTTCATTCCCTGAAGAGGGCTTTCGTTCTTTATAATGGTTAGTAACTGGCAGGAACTAGATCTGGAGAATATGGAGGTTGTGGAAGCCCATTGTTACAGTAACCCAGGCAGTGTACATTTGTACAGGCCACTTATAGGAGAAAATGATTCTGGACACGTTCTATAATAGCTGGGATGTGCCATCTGCAAGGAACTATGCACTGCAAAAACTCTTTTATCTTTTGGAATCGTCTTCTTCACCATGACAGTGTACTGGCTAATTTGTCTTTTCTGGTACAGCAGTATCTGCATGGCATTAGTATGCTTCCACAACCTTTGTATTTTTCAGATCTACCTCGTGCCAATTACTAACATGTTGCCAAGAATGAAAGCAGGCTGAAGAGATGTAGGTTCCAATCAGCAAAAGAGATGGAAAATGCCATGACAGTGGAATTTAAAAAGGTGTCAGGAAAAGGCCTGAAGGAGTGTTTTCAGCAGTGGTATGGTCACGTGCAGAAATGTGTAGCAGTAGAAGAGAACTATTTTGAGGGTACCGTGTATCAAGAATTGCCATGATGATAGACTAGTTCACAAACATTTTATTTCTGCCAGAAAGATATCACCTGAACATATAATAAATAAATAAATAAAAACTTCTTTCCTTCCAAGTGATAATTTCACATTCTGAAGATTTGTTTAGAAATCAGTATGTTTAAGATGACAGCTGATGCTGACAATGAATTACAGCATAAATCAACACGAAGTCATGTAGGTTAAAAACATTCCATGATTACTGTAAAATTTCCATAACAAGTATATAGGTAGAGTTAAAATCACAGTTCTGTTTTCCTTTAAATTTTAAACAATTCAGTTATTTGGAGTGTTAAAACAAGAAGTGATAGCAATGGTGATGTGAGTCACCAAAGTAGGTGAGGCATTGATGATTCTATTGCTACTACTATGATAACTAAGAAGTAAATTCAAACCAGTCCATTTTTTCCATAGGTCTTCTCCCTTAATTTGAAAAGAAAGTACTATATGCATGTTTCATAGATATCCTTACTTGTGCATCAGGAAAGTTGAATAAGCCTGGTTTGCAACACACTGCAAGGTGACCAGGTTTGGAATGGTTCATATGTTTACTGAAAACAGTGTTAAGTTCTTTTTAGGTTACTGCTCAAGATATATGGTGTTGATTGGGATGGTCTTGAATATGTTCATAGAAGTAGCAGAATTTCTTCCTGAGAACGAAATGACAAAACTCTTTATTCCTTTTGTAGAGAATGAAAGCCAAGGATATTTCCAACATCAGATAGTTAAAATATCTCCATTAGTTTGATGATCTTTAACTGCTGGCTTCCATTACCTGACCCAAAATGTCAGAATTCCATTCTGTTTCCTAGAAAGGTACTGGTACCTGTACATGACACAGGGGAAGGTTAAAATACTTTATCACTTAAAACAAGATTATTATCCTTATTTTAACTTAAGTTATGCCATCTTATTTAATACCATAACAAATTTATGTTAATCTTTTGTGTGTTTTATGAAAGGCTATCCCTGTAACAGGCTGTGAAGGCCCATAGGGTTGTGAGACGTCAAGGCTCCCACATCTTTTAGACAGTCAGCTCACAGATGAAAAGAATGTCAATATCATGTGCCACTGCATATTGTTGAATACCACCAAATACAATTATTTGCAGAATACCATACTGGGTGAACAGCAGACCAGTAACCCTTTTGACAGTAGTGCACAATCAATCTGAGTAGCACAGCTTCAATGCATAGAAAGAACAGGGATGTCACGAAAGCAGAATGAGTGGCCCAACTCCCATAGCCACTGTGACCAATATTTCCTCCTATTTCCTTATAAACTTGGCCATGTAGGTGCTTTTATACTCTATAAGTTAGTTGGAAGAGGCACTGAATACAGAGACCAGCTTTGTTTCCAGCTGCATCTAGTATGATCATCATCATCAGTAATCTGTCAAGACGACAGGTCCACAGTCCCTTCCAAAACAATTCCTCCACTTAATGCGATCTAGAGCTTTCTCCTTCAAATGACAGTATCCTCTTCTGTCCCCAAGGTCATCCAGCATCTTCTTACGTCTTCTTCCTCGTCTTCTTGTCACTTCTATCCGCCCATCTATCTTTCCTTCGATAGCTTCTTTTAGAAGGCAGTTTCTGCGTAAAACATGACCAATCCAATTAGCCTTCCGTTTTCTTATTTCATGTAGGATATTCCTCTGCTCACTGACTCTAATTAACACTTCTTCATTTCTCACATAATCGGTCCAACTGATCTTCTCCATTCTTCTCCAACACCACATTTCGAAACTTTCCAGATGTTTCTGATCTACTGCCCTAAGTGTCCATGTTTCAGCCCCATACAGAGCTATGCTCCAAATGTAGCATTTCACTAGTTTCTTCCTCAAATTTAAGTCCAATTTGCTGGTAAAAAGATTCTTCTTCTTGCTAAATGCAGCTTTTGCCATGGCAATCCTGGATTTAATTTCACAAGTACACCTTCCATCATCTGTTAACAAGCTACCCAAATATTTAAAACATTTCACATTCTCCACTTGTTTTTGGTCTATCTTTATTGTGACTGGGGTTGGTTGTCTCGAAATTTTCATTACTTTTGTTTTCTCCACATTCATTTCCATGCCATAGCACCTTCCAATTTCAATTAGTCTATCAATCATGCCCTGTAGCACAGTTTCTTCCTTAGCCATTAACACAAGGTCATCTGCATATTTCACAGTTTGAATAATTTGCCCTCCTACTTTGAAGTCACCGAGCCCATCCAGAGCTTCCTTGGTAAGGCATTCGCTGTACAAGTTGAACAGAATTGGTGATAAACAGCATCCTTGTCGAACTCCTCTTCCAATCTGCACACTTCCTGTCTCCCCCCTGTCCAGTCGTACTCTAACTTTCTGATCCATGTACAATTTGCTAATCAATCTTCTTTCATGCCAATCGATACCTGTTTCTTTCAGGATCTGCATTAATTTGGTCCAGTTTACCCGGTCAAATGCCTTCTGCCAGTCTATGAAGCAAACACACAGTTCTTCATCTATCTCCAAAGTTCGTTCCGCTATAATTCTCATCATCCCAATTGCATCCCTGGTTCCTTTTCCTCTTCTAAATCCAAACTGATCTTCTCCAAGTACATCCTCTATTTTCCTTTCAATTCTTCTTTTAAGTATCTTTGCTATTATCTTTGCTGTATGTGCAATAAGACTTATTGTGCGATGGTCGCTGCATTTTGTAGCTTTTGTCTTTTTCTTTAAGGCAATCATTGTAACTTCTGTAAAGTCCTTGGGCCACTCTCCACTTTCATATATGGTGTTCATTAGTTTTGTCAGTGTTTTCAAACCACCTTCTCCCAGTAACTTGAGCACATCTCCAGGTACATCATCATCTCCTGTAGCCTTTCCCTTCCTCATTTCCTTGATAGCTTTTTCCACCTCACTTTGTAAAATATATGGTCCTTTCTCGTCTGTATCTACTTCTTCTTCCGGTTCAACTTCTAAGGTTTCTGGCCGATTAGGTCGATCATATAGTTCTGAAATATAATTTTCCCAAATTTTCAGCACTTGCCTCTGATCTACTATTCTATTCCCCTGGGAGTCTTCGATGCCAACATTTTGAATCCCATGATTCTCTTTCCATCCTAGTTCTTTTGTCTTCATGTACATCAAATCATAACGGCCTGTTCTTTGAAATTCCATAATCTCATTACATATCTTCTCAAGATATTCCTTTTTGGCCCTGTCCGTGGCTCTTTTCAATTCATTCCTCAGTCTCCTGTATTTCCTCCTGCCTTCTTCATTGTTGACATTCTTCCATTTCCTTCGCTCCTCCATTTTACTCATCATCTCCTGTGTAACCCATGGTTTTCTTGCTATCTTCTCAACTTTACCTACCAAATCACTGATAGTATCTAACATGCATTCTTTTATATTGTTCCACTGCGCTTCAGCATTTCCGCTTTCACCTTCAATTGCACCGAGTTTCTCTTCTAGGGTCTCTTGCACGCTTTGTCTTTGAGATGATAGCTGATAAAAAATTACTCCTCATAGAAGTGAAGAGGATATCCTTTTAGACTCCTTGGAAACAAGATACAAATATCAGAAGAGACAAGATTTTGAAACACCATCCCTGCAATGGGAAAGATGAACAGATGCCGTCAGCTTTGCAGCAACAAAGTTATGGAAAATCACTCAAAGTACATAGAAAATGGTTGTGTGGAACCCCAAGAACCTTGTTTATTGAAGTTTCTCAGAAAATAAACAGTACCTTAGAAGATTAGCATCATGTGCATTTACATTTTATAAATAAATTGCTGATTTACTATAGTTTCAATTAGAAGGTACCCCTGCTGTTATGAGAATTTGGATTAGGGACTTTTTCTGTTACAGAAATTATGCAACATGATCCTAAAATTCATGAATTTTAGGTGAATTTCTGCTCTTACAGAAATCTAGAATAAATACGAAAATTTTTAATATACAAAGTATAAAACAACAACAAATTCATGTGAAGCTATCTTTTTAAGGAATGACTAACTCATAAGGAATTCAGATATATAAATGCATTTCAGCATTATATACAAAGATGTAAAAATACACATGCAAAAAGAAAGAAAAAAGAAAGAAACTGAAATATTGGAATAATTTTATTTCCATACTAGCTACTACTGTACCTGGAAACCTCCCTTAATGTTATCTGAAAAAGGAATTGTTTCCTTTAATTTGAATTGTATTCATCCAGTACCTTAAGCAATAGATAAATGGAGATTATCGTCTAAGACAGTCTGTTGATTTTCAGGTTTTGTTATGTCCTCTCCAAACTCTTCAGCATATAGCTGAAAATATGATAAGTTCCTTCCCTGGCCACTGCCAAATCACAGTGCACCACATAGGCATTTGTCATATTGCCATGGATATTGTAACATTGTGGCAGCTAATAAAATTCAGTGTACTGTGCACTTTCTTATCAAGCTGATATTTAGGATGAAAATTTTCATGTGCTGAAGTGTGCATACATATTCAAGTTGAATTTTTGAAAATGATGTCTGCTTCTTAATTATGTAAATAAGTCTGTCTTTCAGTGCCTAAGGTATGAGCCTAAGTAATTTGTCATTTTACTGATCTGGAGTCTGTTTCTATTTCCAGTCTATAACAATTTTAAATTCAAAGTTCTAAGGCTATGATGAGTCTACTGCATCCACTGATATTGGGGCTGTTAAGCAAATAGACTGAAACATCTTCTAAGAATAGAACAGTGTTAGAAAGTTTAAATTCTGTCATTTTAAAATCTAATAATTTATAGTGCACAACTTTTTTTTTTAGTGCTGAATAACTCTTAAGTATGTAAGATTAGAAAACAAATTTAGTTCAGATGTGGTATATTCTACAACAGCCCAGTAATATTTGGATATAATAATTCCAGAATCTTTGACAATGTTAATATTAACTAAGGTCTCACCAGCACTTAATGTATTATCATATGTGAAAGTATTGTCCACAGTTGGCACTCCAGGATCTGTTGCAGTGTTTTCTGTATGTTAGTTATTAGTACCAATGAACTATATAGACTTGGACTAGACTTCAGGGATTACAATCTATGTCAATTTTCAGTAATGGTTAAAAATCTGCTGAATCTAATGCTAATATTAAAATTGTAATATGCTTTCAAATTCTAATCCTTTAGAATTTTATGTAACTTACTATAAATGTATCAGAGAGATAGAAGACTACATGACTAGAATTGACTTTATTTCAAGAGGTGAGATATCACTTTTTATCATGGAATTTAAAGCTGTAGTTTTGAGAAAAATATCACACATGTTTTCTTAATGCCATTTCACAAAATTCCTGGTTGCTTATAACAATCTCAGTTTCACAGAAACAATGTTCCAGTGGCAAACACAACGAACTACAGAGTAAATAGGCATATTCTTGAGCAGCCCCAAATTAAGCATTATATCAGTGAACTTTTTCTAACAGGTGTTCACGCTTTGATTTACATCACTCTTTCTTATATTACTGATTTCAAAAGATAATCTCTGTTATCCTCTGAATAAATAATTAAAATTAAAAAATCTGCATGGCCTTTTAATGGAAATTTTAGATATTTGATGAAGTTATAACTGTGTACTCTGGCTGATATTTGTAAGTATATTTCATTAGTCACAACTTTACTTTCATCACTGTCAAATTCCATATTTGTGTATTTATTGTTGTTGTTGTTGTTGTTGTTTTGTAATCTACATGCCATTCCTTAGAAGTACACGAATCTCTTGGTCAAATTTACACACTCAAAGACATCCAAGTTTAGGGCATGGAGTTTATACAGAAATTGTAAGAATAATTTGAGTTACCACATAACCTAATATTGCCAGGTTTGCTTCAAATTGTGAGATCTGAAATTCTCACAATGGTGAGTGGGATGAGATGCCATATATTTCGGCAGACAGATACCGGTGTGTTTCAGGGGAACCTGCTGCATTCATCATCTCAATAGAAGAGTGAGCTGCCTCACTTCCTTCACAGTTCTTGCCCATGCTTACCCATTGATGCAACAGACCTTTTAGGTCACCATCTCCCACTGGCTCACTTGCATTCCTGGTTCCTTCCCTTCTTCCCTATATCATGTACCATCTTTCTTACATGACTTATTATATTCTACACTGAAGATGAGATAAAAGGTTCATCAGAACTGTTGGTAGGCTATCCACCAGACTGTATGATGTCACATCCCAGAAGACTCTCTTGCCTCATACTTCTTATTTATATAATATATATAAAATTATGTTTGGCCACTCCTTATTTGAAAAGTAAACATCCAGTTAATAGTGATATTTCATAAGAGAAGTCTTGAATTTGCGACTTATTTAACAAGGAAATGTGGAAGTGAGACAATCTTGAGTTTTCCTATTTGATAATATGGTGTCAAATTTATTGTGGATCAGCACATTTATGATTAAATTACGCAACACTTTTGATAATGAAAATATGAGCTGTGACAGATAATTTTTAAAGTTTCCCTTTAATTAACACATTCACTGCCATTTTGTTTTGTGTAATTCTCTACTAGGATGAATAGTTAATAAATGTGCAGTCTGAATGCACTGTGTGTAATATATTGTAAGGTGTGGAAAATATGATTATGATTGTTAAACACTTCTTCTGCTGGATCTGTTCTTTTGATGAGCAGGTGAAACTACAAAGTTATAGTTCCTGCATACAGCTGAAGCATATGTGAGATAGTCATGAGTTTAATGTGTCACTGGAAATGGCAATAAACGTTTTAATTTTCATTATTGCTGTTTTTTTCCTTTCATTATTTTATTAAGATCATTAAGGGCAGTGGTTGAAAGGATCAAAGGAAGGAAATTAAATGTGTATGGACCTTAAAATTTATGAATCTTATGTATTCTGCTACTCTTTTCTGTAAATGTTTCATGGAAATTGATACCTGGTGTGCTTTCCTTGAACATGAACACTGTCCATTCTTACAGCAGCAGCCATAAGCATGAATAAGGACACTCATTCAAAATGATGCAGTGGTTCTGTAGAGGCCAGTGTAGCCACACAGCCGAGCCCTGAGTGCTGGCAGGAGTAATGCAGCAGCTGACAGATTTTCCAAGAAGTTTGAACACTCACACAGAAGGAGGTATATCTTGTCACCACTTGAGATGGACTTATGTAATGTGATGCGTCTCAAGCCTGCTGATTTGGGTAGGTAGCGATACAGCATTCTAGCTCCTGCAATGCAGGCAGAAGACAAAGGATTTAAGAAGTGACCCATTTATGTAATAACTGTTGAGGTATGTGCTGATGTACAAGTAACTTTCTCTTACAAGACTGGTAAAAGTGATGGGACTGAAACACTAAGATTTTGTGGTTCTTTCTGTAATAATCTCCTCTTTAGAAACAAATCTATATTGGAAGTAATTTTGTTTTGAAAAGTGAGACTTATTTTATTTGATAGTTCAGTAGCTTTGGTATATTCTCAGTTTATAATTTCTCAATTTAGAGATTGCAATTTATTACCATTATTTAAGTTTAAATATATTATCACATCCAGGAATTATTTTTTTAACTTTTGTGTTTATCATAAGCATAATTTCTTGATAATTGAAAGCACAGAAAAATTTTTAGACTGTAGAAAAATATAAAATGATTTGATTATGATATCATTCAGTCTTTATATAACCAAAAGTTAAGCATAACATTTTTGCCATGTGCATTGAACTACAAACAAATATATAACCCTTAAATGAAGCAAGAACTTATTTTCATGCAGCATTACAGTGTTGATTTGTACCTGTCCAGTAGAGCCAGTTCTTCTCAAATTTCTCTCCATCATCTCCCTCAAAGACTTTGTATATGGAAATGATGTAACCTGTGGTTGTGGAATGGGGACGCTTTGAGCTTGGGTCGAGAGGTGGCCTTGCTATAGTTGCCACTTCATTGAATAAATCTAGGGTATGGGCAGCAGTGTAACGCAAGTTACGGGGGTCAAATTTGCGCAGTGATGCTGCTTGAAGGTTGCGGAAAAAGTCCACTGGATCTGTCTGACTTTTATTGATGACATAGTAGGAGATGAAAGGAAACTGTGCTGAAAAAAATAGAAATAAGAATGAGGTGATAAATAAAAGCAAAGGATATGATTAATCAATATAGAAAATGAGGCCTTCTGTAAGTTATACTCATATGAAGACTTCATTTTAATAAATTCAACTTATTTTTTTTACAAAATTTTGCAGTTATTTAAATATTATATTTTATTAAATGTCATAGCTGTTTCAGTAGTTATGACATGCTGGAAGAGATGTAAGTTCGATACATGGGTGCTGGCTGTGAGGGAGGAGTCAGAAGCTGTCAAGGCTGCCATCTGTTAATGGCAAGACAAACTAATAGCACAGTGTAAGTGCAAACTACAAAATTTAAAGATGGTATAGTGCAGCTATTTGGACAGAGCAGCTGACTGCATCTTGGGAACGATATCAGTTGATAAGTGGTTAAGCAGTGATAATCTAACTTATGCAAGCTTTACCATTCTTTTCCATGTTGGAAAGTAACATTCCTTCCATGGCTGTCTTTGCTGACCCCACTTCAGTAAGTAAATCACTTGCAGCTGTCTTCTGTTGGGTCAGTGGACGGGCCAAGGGTGATTCAAGAACAGGTTCGATTGGCTCCATAGGAGTCATTAGATGCAGCAGTACACATAACTTAGGGTCATCCACCTCCAGGACATTTAGGAAGCTTGGTCCCTTTTCTGCCAAAGGCAACTGTAAAGAGGAAAAAGAAACATGTCTTATCATCAAACAACTCCCAAACAAATTATAAAATGAACCTGCTTCTGAGGTAGGTGAATCCCATCCACATACAACATATTTCTTTAAATCCTTTTTGATATTATTTTCCTTATGTATCCCTTGTGGTCCTTTCCCTTCAGGTTTCCTGATGAAAATTAAAGGTGAATATGTCATTTCACCTGTGCATGCTCCATGTCCCACCCTCTTTATCCTCTTTGACTTTATAAACTTAATGATATCTGATGATGAATATGGGATTTCTTCACTGAGGAATAATATAATTGATGATTTTCATCTCCTAGGTTTTTGGCTTGTTTTACAAAAAATTCTTTCTGTCCAAGTATTTTGTTTATAATAAACCAACATTATTTTTATGGCTTATTATTCCACGCATATGTGCTCACAGTTGTATTTATTTAGAAATGTTATGCAAACTCTGGGATATAACACTGTGTAGTCTGTTAAATGCTGGTATCTTACTCGGCTTATTCGACCATGAAGATGGAGGTGATATGTTCGCCCAAAATGTCAGTTGGCTCTCAACGGACTACACAGCGTTATATCCCACTGCTGTGGGAACCTTAAATCATACACAAATATAAGATATTTACAGTATCCTGAAAACAGGTAAGCAAATATGATTTACAAGTACCAGGGACACTATATGGAGGACTTAAAATTTGACAGACTGGTTACTGTATTTAACTAAACTGATTTTTGTACCAGTATGTAAACAAATTCATTGTTTGTTTACTTTTATACGGTGAATCTGTTAAAAATTAAAGTGTATTACAGTAAACCAAAATAATCCTACCATTATATGCTTTTCAAACGAAAACAACAATGTAGCCTTTAGGTGAATTATTTTGTTGAATTTTTATAGCATTCTCTTTCTGATGGAAAGTGATGGCACTGATAAAACATAAATTAGTGTTCCCCCATTAATACTGGCTTTTAATGAAGGACAGAAAATTTTGATAAAATAACTGTGTATATTAAGAGATAAATAAGTTCCTGAAAAAAAGAAATAATATTTTTCTAACTAAATATTTATTATTTTTAGTTTTATAATTTACTTTATAAATTGTTATTCCTTATATTCTTACTGGCTTCTTCTTCTGATTTTTGTTTTTGCAAATCTAACAGTTTTATCTGTGAAATAGATTCAAAATGCTATTGTTAATATAATTAAATTTTTACCTGAATATTTAGAAGGAATATCTCCATTTGACGAAATTGGCTTTGTATTTCAGGAACAGATAAGCAGGATGCAAGATGATCATTAACTACAAAAGCGTACATAACGAAATCACAGTTCTGTGAAAGGAATGTGATACAACTGATACAAATTAAAATACTGTAAGAATCCAATTTTGTGCTTTCCAGAGTTTTTTCAGAACTCTGAACTTCTCTATGCCAGCCCAAAAGTAGAAAAAAAAACATAAAACGGATATGTAAATTATCCTACATTGTAACTAGTTGTGACTTCAATGGTGATGATGACAAAATCAAGAAATAAACGTAAAACTGTTTATATGGCAGCATTGTTAAATACTTATGTATATAGAATGTCTAATAATAAAGCAATGTGCAATCTATATAGTTCTTGAACAATTTATATCAATGTTCTCATAATTCTAACGACACAGATTTATATAGGAAGAGAAAAATATCCAGTGAACTGAAAGTGTAAAAGAAATACATTTGCTTGTGTGTGCTATGGTGTGATCATCTTCGAAGTACCTGAAAACTGTTGGGCTGCTCAGGTGAGACAGACAGATGTTCCTTATATCAACGTGGGAGGATGGGTAGCAAACTTGACAAACCAAGAGCCTACACACATTACAGTTTCTTTCCCAATAAATTGTTCAACGTCTGCTCTGAATCAGGCATGTGTGATGTGCCAGCAGGCTATTTCCATCTTACATAGTGTTAATTTCAGGAATTTTTTAATAGATTCTGCTGGCGTATTTGTAATCTGGTCTGTTGTGATATCTGAGAAATCCAGTTTCTCTTTAGTGGGCATTTGGTCTTTTGATTCAGTTCTCTTTTCTTTTGTTCAACAATGAACGTGTTCTGTATTTGATGGGAAAGTCCAGCATATGGTATCCAAAGTTCTCAAGTTTAAACTGTCTTAATTTGTACTGTTTATAGCTCATTATGATGTGTATTAGTGACGATAATTAAGAAAACCTTGCTGAAAGGTCTTAGCAAATTCTACTTTTTTTCTCCAAATTTTGACAAATCGACAAAATTTTGTGCCTATAATTTTTCTAGTGAAACTACAAAATGGGTGGTATCCCAATGACTCTTCAGCCCCGAACTGTTGAATAATGTGATATGGCACTAAAACACATGTCAACAGACCATTGTGATCGGTTTCCGCACAATATGATTCTAATGCTTTAATTGTAAAATCTTAATATACTATATATGAATTTACTTTCCATTCACTCGTGAAGCTGAGTCTTCGCCAGTTGTGCAGCTACTCAAGAACTTCTCAGGATTTTATGGAACCCGAAGGTTCATTATGGTGTTCACAAGAGCCCTCCACTGGTCCCTATCCTGCGCCAGATCAGTCCAATCCATACCACTCCATCCAATTTCTTTAATATTCATTATTCTTCTATCTGCCTCTATGTCTTCCTAGTGGTCTCTTTCCTTCTGGCTTTCCCACCAATATCCTATATTATTTCCTCTTAGTTCCCATTCATGCTAATGCCCTGCCCACCTCATCCTCCTTGACTTGATCATTCTAATTATACTTGGAGAAGAGTACAAGTTATGAAGCTCCTCATTATGCAGTTTTCTCCAACCTCCTGTCACTTCATCTCTCTTTGGTCAAAATATTCTCCTCAACACCCTGTTCTCAAACACCCTCAGTCTATTTTCCTCTCTTAATGTCAGAGACCAAGTTTCACACCACAAGCAAAATTACGTATAGTTTTGTATATTCTAATTTTTATCGGGTTTACTCTTATCTTTTGGAAATAGGGAGTTTTCACTACAGGGGTGGCAACTTTGTTTAAATTTGAGGCAGTAGTCTGTTGTCAGAATATCTCGCTTCCACATGTCTGCCGTCCATGATTTAAATTCAGGGATAATGATACACTATTCATACTGAAAAAACGCAATTGTTAGCCAACTGGACTGCACAATGGGCCGATACTAAAATGTGATGCAGGGCCAGTAAATAGTTTATTTTACTGTTAATCATAATAACCATTATTAAGCCGAGATAAAAAATCTGAGCATTTTTATTTATGAACTCTGGATCCAGTAAGGCTCAGAAAAATATCTAAAAACATTTCAATTTTCGGTTCATACCTCTAAGAAAACATCCTTCCGGCTGCACTATGGCTCTGGGGTCGACTCAGCCTCTAATAGACATCAGTACCAGGAATTAATTAAATAATTTTCCTGGAGAGTAAAGTGCGGCCGGCGCGTAAGGCTGACAACCTTACCGCCATCTTTGAGCCGATTGTCTAGATAATGTGAGACCCTCAACGTCTCACAACACTATGGGCCTTCACGACCTATTAGAAGGATAGCTTTTCCTACATACCGGATTTCTGTTACAAAGAGCAGTTCAGTTCTTATGTGTAAAATATCAAGAGCTGTCTGCGGTGAAAGTCAGGTGGAACCCATCAATACGAGTATACACTGTGAGCGAAATGTCAAGCCCTGACTCTAAAGTATATACTGTACATATACCACTATTCCATAAAGGTGTGAGTTCGTGTATTTCCTTGGTTTCAGCACCAGGGTGGAAGAATCTGTCTTCAGAAAGAACTTAGCCAGTCGTGACAATATCAAAGTTGTGAGAATTCTATATAAGGTTGGGTGGGGGATATGACGTCTCTCGTTTGGAAGCCTCTGGATTCTGTTCCTCCACACCAATTACCTGATCGAGGTGTCACTAAAATTGGTACTAAAGTAGATAAATGTTTTAGATTACACAGTTTCCAAACCCATGTTCTATTGTAAGGATTTGGAAATAATGTTTGTGATAATGATGTTACATTCGGTTACATGAATTTAGGTCACAGACTGCCAACTAATTTGACAGAATGCCCCTGGTACATGGCACATCATTTCGATCCACTTTAGCATGTCACAGAAAAGAACAAGAAGTTATGGAAAATATTTATGAAGCCAGTTTTTCTTAAAATGTTTTTTTTAATTGGCTATTTGAAAACTCTGTCAGCATAAGGAATGGTAGGATGGTTAGTGAGTGTGGAGCAATTGGTGGAATGATAATTGGCAGGGGAAACCGAAGTACTTGCAGAAAACCTGCTCCAGTGCCAACTTTGTATACCACAAATCCCATACAACTTGACTTGGGATCGAATCGGGGCCTCTGCGGTGGGAAGTCGTCGACTACCCACTTCAGCTATGATACAGCCTTCGTAATTCTCCAATTTATGAATTGGAAAGTACGTGGAAGAAGTGGTAGAGGACTAAAACTACTGCTCCTGATTTTGCTTGGAGGCACTGAGGAAAACAGCGAGAACATCAGTCAGGATAGGATAGATCATAAAGAAATTTTTGATACTTTTCAAATTTATTTTCATGCAATAATTTACATGTCTAACTTCAATTATTTATTGGTCATTACATTGTAACCGAAAGCTAAGTTTGGTCTTCAGGTAATAAATATTCTTGACTTTTTATTGGGGAGGTGTTTTATTCGAATCTCTGTCGGAACATCCGCTTTCGTCGTCTTCTTCAGTCGCTCCGGGAACATTTCGGCCATTATGGCCTCGATCAGGCCATGATGGTTTACTTCCAAATCCTTTCCAATTCTTCACTTGTCTACAATCCTGACATCTGACGCTATATAGTTTCAGTCCTGAGAGCGATGTTGGTATTCAACAACGCTGTGAAATTCCTGTACTCAATTCAGAAGGAACAAGTTTATGCAATGACGAAAATAGTACAATAATTGAGTGGATTCTAGTGACATAATGCTTACGCTAAGTTTCATGAAAGTCCGTTTGTACAATAAGCCCACCTCTTGTTTTAAGGTAAGGTAAGCCGAATAGAAAGGTTTGGTCATATTTCTATTTGTAAATAAAATATTTGATCAATATACGGTAGTAGTTCACGACATTATTGACCTGAGCAGAGAATCCTGAATAATTCATTGCGAAGTTGCGTCATGAAGCAATGTTGTCAGAAGATATTCAAGAGACCAAACTTCCAATAAATATTCATTTAGTCTGACAATAATGGTAGAGAAGGCGGTGGGCAAGCAACCTTGAGACACGCAATACAGATTAAATTGAAACAATTATTAAAATTCTCTGCTACTATTACAACACTGTGAAGAACATAAAGGGAACCGTGAAACGAAATCTACAGAGACAAGAGTGGAAGTATGTCCGGTAACGAAGTACACGTAAATGTCCTGCATACAATTTATTGTTTCTGAACGTAACACACTGATGTTCATTTATTGCTAATGCAAATTTGTTGTTGACAGAACCTAGTCTCCAAAAAGTTGCGTTTTGAAATAAAAACAGGACGATGGATAACATCCAGAAACTATTTGTATTAATGTACCATCGTCACAAACTTTTTAATCTTATTTATTGTTCACTCGCTAATGGAGCTGAGCCCGTCTTGAGAAGCCGCCAATTGTGCAGCCACTCAAGCACTTCCCAGCATTTTATGGAACCGAAAGGTTCATTACCGTGTTCACAAGAACCCTCCACTGGTCCCTATCCTGAGCCAGATCAAGCCAATCCATACCATCCCATCTCTCTGAGATCCATTTTAATATTGCCCATCCACCTCCGTCTTAGTCTTCCCAGGGGTCGCCTTCCTTCCGGTTTTCCCACCAAAATCCTATATGCATTCCTCCTCTCCCCCTTTCCTGCTACATACCCTCCCCACCTCATCCTCCTTGACTTGATCATTCTAATTATACTTGGAGAAGAGTACAAGTTATGAAGCTCCTCATTATGCAGTTTTCTCCAATCTCCCGTAACTTCATCACTCTTCGGTCCAAATATTCTCCTCAGCACCCTGTTCTCAAACACCCTCGGTCTATGTTCCTCCCTTAAAGTCAGAGATCAAGTTTATTATTTATTTGTGACAAATCTAATCAATACTACACAGTAGAAACTTTTTGCCATACATATTGTTACATATATGAAATAACTCCACCATTCAACGAATTCACTCAAGTCTGAGCTCCTGTGTATCATTTCGTACCGTGCTGCTTTTCTTTTTTTTTAGGGCGAAGAATTGTTAGCCACTGGGTCAAATCCACAAGTTGGAGGACCATCCATTGTCGCCTGTCCGCGACTGTCTAACCTGACAACTCGCTATGCTACATCGACAAGGGACCTAAATAACATGGCGTTGAAACATACCAAAAAAAGTCCTTACTAAGTAACAAGTCAAATGCCGAGTAAGATATGAAGCCGAGACTTAAAGACCGAGGATATGACAAAGTACTGCCCGGTCAGGGTTAACACACGTATAATGATGCAGTGATAGATGAGTACGGCGCAATGGTTAAATAATGATTAGCAAGGGAATATCGAAGAAACTTGGAAAAATACCAGCTTCAATGCCTCTTGTTCCACCATGAATCTTGTATGATGTTTCTTGGGACTGAACCCTGACTTCAATAGTGAGAAGCTGGGGATAGCTGGCCGAGCCATGGAGCGCCCTTTTCAAATAATCGTCATGCAACATAATATTTCAATAAACTTATGCTTTTTAATGAGACAAATTTTGCAATTTTTCGGTTAGTTTATTCGACGAGCTTTTCTGATAAACTAAACTATTTGAGGGGGTTACTTTTCGAAAGTCAGTATACCGTCGAATGAGAGTATGATGGATGGGTTGATTAATTGGAAAGGATTTGGAAGGATGCGGTAGCGGCCCAATCGAAATAATATCCAGACGCTTGTCTGGAGAGACTGAGGAAAATACATGATAACTTAGGAAGACATTGCATTAGCGAACTCATAACATTAAGAGAGACCAGGATGGACGCAGGATTCAGGTACAGAAATAAATATTTACATCCAACGGACACCGAGCGCTAGCAGTATACCTGTAAGATAATAACATAACGCATATTCGGTCAATGAACGAATCTTCAAGCGGACTTCCAGAATTTACCTACTTCGAATCTCTGCCGAATTTTGTAGAGATTTTAGTTTCCTCTAGTCTTTCAGTCGAAAGACAGGAGAGTACCTAACAGGACAAGACCGTCTCCTTCAAAGTCCTTACCCACACACCACTCATGGTCATTTTCACACCATATTCGACATTTTGTAACCAGTGTAGTTAAAACAACGTTGATATAGATACTGTAAGAATCAACATGTCACAGTGAGGGAATTCTTATGTTCAGAACTCATTTTAAAGGATCCAAGAAATACACCTCTCACTCATGGACCTGAGCCCTTCTGGAGAAGCCGCCAATTGTGCAGCTACTCAAGAATTTCCTAGCATTTTATGGAACCCGAAGGTTCATTACCGTGTTCACAAGATCCCTCCACTGGTCCCTATCTTGAGCCAGATCAACCCAATTAATATCATCTAATCCTATATAAGATCCATTATAATATTGTCCACCCACCTACGCCTTGGACTTCCCAGTGGTCTCTCTCATTGTATCTTTCCCACCAATATCATATATGCATTTCTCTTCTCACCCCTTCGTGCTATATGCCCTGCCCACCTCATCCTACTTGACTTGATCATTCTAATTATACGTGGAGAATAGTATAAGTTATGAACCTCATTATGCAGCTTTCTCCAGTCTCCTTTGACTTCATCTCCAGGAAATATACCAAAGATAATAAAAGTAAGCACATAGCAAACAGAGCTGCTTGCTGCATGCTTCATGCTGGTTTCTTGCTTGGATTATTATTCTGCCCTGAAGATGGAGGCGATATGTTCCTCGGGAACGTCGGTTGATTTTCGGTCGGGTAATTGCTGCTGGTCCTCGCCAGCATAGTCATACTTTGTTCCGAGTCCCGTGTGGCTCGTGACCATATTTTACTGACTCACGACTCTGGGAGTCGTGCAACTCCGTTTATTGGTTGTTTTTCAACGGACTACACGGCGTTATATCCCAGAAGATGATTCTTATTTCTAATAAGAAAACTGAAATTAACTGAAATGATATTACTGAATGCCGCGGTTGAACGTTCAGCACTCGTGGTTTGTTTGAACATACAGACACTACACTGTTAAAAGATCAGCATAACGAAATACAATTTAAAATTAAGAATGCCGTCTTCCGAGCTGTGCCGCCGTGTGGGTATTTTGTTAACCGACGTTTCGGAGGACTGACACATGCTCACGCTGGTTCAAAGCTCGCGGATTTCTTATGCCCTGAATATGGAGGCGATGCATTCCTTCGAAACATCGGTTAACAAAATACCTACACGGTGGCACATCCCAGAAAACGGCATTCTTAATTTTAAATCGTTTTTCGTTATGATGATTTTTTAACAGTGTAGTCACTGCTGTGAGAACCTCAAATCTTACAATTTAAAAAGAACTCTATGGATTGTAGTTACAGTAAACTATACATTATATGAGGCTTATAGGCCGTGATATAGCGTACAAGCTGGAAGGTCGCGAGTTCAAGTCCCGATGAGGTCATTGGATGTTTTTCAATCTAATCTTTCTAGCCTCACTATGGCCCTGGGGTCGACTCAGCCTCTAACAAAAGTATCAGGAATTAATTAAATAATTTTCCTGGGGAGTAAAGCGCGGCCGGTGAGTAAGGCTGACAAACTTACCGCCATCTTTGAGCCGCTTGTCTAGATAATGTGGGACCCTCAACGTCTCACAACCCTGTGGGCCTCCAGGGCCTGTTACAGGGANGGGGGGGGGTAAACCGGCTGAGGAGTGAAGCTAACCGCTCACCTCCATCTAGTACCGAGGTCAAGAATGGTGGAGATATACCGCCACTTCTCCACAAGTCTTCATGGCGTGGTGCTTAATTAATAACGTACACTTTTATAATTTCTTAATCAAATTGTTAAGTTTGCATTTGGCTTCAAGTGATGGAGGCGTTATATTTGATGGGCAGTAACAAGCAGAAATTTGATTTTCTCAGCAACTTCTATTACATACATCTCCCACCAAACAATAAATTTAATCTTCTCCGATCATTAGTTTCTGAGAAAAAAAACATGCCGACGGACACGAAACTTTATTACATGTTCATTTTATATATATTGTACAAATAATCATTATTAAAGATGTACAGTTTTTAAAATAAATTGTAGGTTTAGTCAAATTCACACCTTATTCCTTATCACACCCTTATGTCTGTGAGAACGATGTGTTTTCTTGTCAGGTTTATTCATGATTTTGCCTCGTGAATTTCGTGGTTCTACAGTAACACATTGCTGTAGAATAGGAATATATTCGACTTGGTCTGTAGTCACACATCTGTCTTATTTAGCTCGTCGTACATGCCAAGTCCCCTCCCCCGCATTTCTTTGTAGTATTCATGCGTAACAAATTTGGAATCGTGTTATGCCTCATAGATGTGGCACACCAACATGCAAACGAATGACATGCCTGCATGCGTAAAGACCACTGAACTAACTAACTCACCGGAACTCCAGCGGGAAGGAACCTGTCCAGGCTAGCCACGGGGATGATAAAGCAGTCCTTGTTGAGTGTGGCTAGGGTAACAGGTTCCCGTTGGACCGCAGGTGCTGTGACGTTACTCTGCCGCGTTCCGCTACTGAAGCTCACTTGCCTGCTGGCAGTTGTTGTAGGCACCTCAGACACCAGAAGCGAGGTATTGTCCGATCGTCCACTTGCCTTCCGCCTGTTCCCACCGCCGACACCACCCACAGCCCACTTCATGAGTGTCACGGAGGGTCTGCGTTGGCTCATGGGTTCAGACTCAAAGCATCCACCGCCTGTAGGACTCAGGAAGATGTGGGTACGGTAGTGGTGTTCCTCCATCACAGTATACCCAGATTCCCGACTTCTCTTCCCATGCAATCCCTTTCCCACTTTCCCGCTAACTTTCCCATAATTTCTTTCCGGTTCTCCATGAAAATGTTTACGGAACAAAATATTCATGGCCGAAATTGGAACTAAAGTTAATTCGCGTTTCTAAGCCACGGTACTCATCCGTGAGTGCAGCGGGTGTGCTGCTCGTAGCGTGGAGTGGCCACTGTCCTACTCAACACAAGACAGGGCTACCACTGTGAAGGAGAGAGTGGGGGAACCAATGGTCCTAAACACATACAGCGTGCTTTATGATGCTATTTTCAGAAGCCCCCTCCACTCCGCCTTGTAGTGAAGAACTGAGCCAACCTGCAAGTGACCCCACCTCTCACGTGTACCAATGTCAATTCGCTCAATACGACTAAGCCTGGGTAAACTAAGGAGGAAAGATTGTTACAAGTTTAATTTTCGGTATTGTGATGGATGAGAGGCGCAGCGATCAATTAATTTTGCATTACATATTTTGCTACACAACTAACCAACCAAGCAACTAATTTGTTCTTGGACTCTGGTACATAATCCTACAGTATTAACACTGTGGCCACTATACAAGGTCCTGAGCCAGTTCCAACCTCTCAAACTACATTCTTAGTAATCACTTAATATTATGCTGTCATCTTTCTTCCCTACAAATATTCTCTATGTATTTCTTTTGTCCCTATCCTAGCTGCATACCTAGCCCATCGTAACAATACTGGATGGCTTATATAATACACTCGTTTGGTTAGATTGTGTAGGAAATGACTGCTCGAAAACATTCGTCATATTAATGCAGAACATTCAATTTTCAGCTTTATTTTACCTATTGCAAGTTCAAAAAATGTATTTCTTAATTAATTACACGATGCTGTTGTATAAACTATTTCACCTTTTCCCAAAGAAGGAGCCCCCCCCCCCCAGGGGGTCACCGAAAAACGTGCCAGTTAATAAATGCTTAATTAATTTCATTCTTAAAATGCCACATTACATTAAAACATACAATTTAATGGAAGACGCAATTCAGATGTATCACTGAGGTTCATTAGTAATTAACGATGTTTTAAAGTTACTAAATTAGATTTTATATAACTTGCATTGTCAATAGGTCTCAGTTATTCACACCAAGGGAGACTCAGATTAAAAGCGTCTGGAAACTAGTGAACTAACAAATTTAACTCTAGTAACAAATCTGAAGGTTGAGCACCGATAAACCTAGAGCAATCCAATCCTCTAAACCTATTTTCGTAACATTGACCTTCTTTAAATATCACACCATATTTCCACAGTTTAGTTCGTATCCTGCAATCTATCTAGATCAAAATTTATGTAACTGCAGTAACCTTTCTGTATATAGAAAAATGTAATATAACATCCTCTCCGAGTCAGTTCCATTTACAACGAATTCGCGAGAACGGCGATGGAGACAGCGCTTGATGGCTTGCATTCACGCCGACCGCAGGGTATGATAACACATGGCGCTGCAATAGATCAGTGACCGAATCATCTTTAGGTCGGTAGTCGTACGCAGGTGAATTTGACGCGTGCGCAAAGCTGTCTTTATCTAAAATGACTGTATGACACTCCTGACATGGGAACTCCCTACGTCCGGGTCTTATGGGACAATTTTATTTCTATGTTCTTTTTCTTTGCACTTTCAACATTAATACTGACCTACCTGTGGGCAGTGAGCCAGCATTTCTTCTCATCTGCAAAGAGGCAGGCTCTCACATCAAATCTACCTCGCATACGCATACACAAACTACACAGAGACATTACTACAGAGCAATGTTTATTTTACTACACACTCAAGAGCTCCATCTTGTTGTTCGTAAAAGGAAGGTGATTTTTGCAGTGGTGATTTATTTGTGGTATAATTTGTGTACGCGGTGAGTAGTAATTTGGTTACATATTCACATATACTTAACGGTTAAGTTAGGACGCTACGTAAACTAAAGGAAATTAAGACATTGGCGATAATCTGAGAACATGTAAAATGATATTATTACAAAAACTAGAAGTTTAACAACTGATTTAAATCCATTTATTTTGTTGAAAAAATGTTTCCTTCCTACCGTTGCTGGTGTCATTTTTAACGATAACTTTTACTCCATTCGAAGACAAAAATGAAGTTGCTGTGGACTCTAGACACTTCCAGATCTACTCAGTTGTGACATGTGTGCATTTTTATCTGTAATGTTCATTGCCAAGGTCAACTTCCTGTTTAATATTTTCAAACAGTTGGTCCTTTATGAATCTGTGTACCCATCGATACACGGAAAGTGAATACAAAATGTTTTTTCATTTGTTTCCGATTACTGACTTCAGAAGCACAGTTTTCAGAAGTTCAAGTAACTGCATGTTGCAGGGATCCTCTTCAGAAGCAGAATACGAAATCTTTAGCTTCTTTTGGAATCTGAAAATTGAATATAATGTTCACAAGGGCCTAACAATTGACTCTATCCTGAACCAGTTTGTTTCCAAAGTTGTCTCAACCCTTCAGTTTTCCCGGCTAAATTTCGTATACATTTATTATCTGCTATTTGTGGGTGGATAATAATAGAATAGATCTTAGAGAGGTAGGATGGGATGATGGATTGATCTGGCTAAGGATAGGGACCAGTGGAGGGCTCTTGTGAACACGGTAACGAACCTTCGGGTTCCATGAAATTTTGGGAAGTTCTTGAGTAGCTGCAGATTTGGCTTCTCCTCAATAAGGGCTCAGCTCCGTGAAGTTCGTTATCTGCTCTTTACTTCCGTTACTTAGGTCGTGCCAAAAAGTCCGTCAATAAGATGGAGGTTCACCCCATGTCGGCTGTCCCCTATGCTTATTCAGTATAACCAGAAACATGTTCGGTTAACGTCCTTACTACCAGGAAGCCGTCTCCTCCACGTGCAATCTGGGCATGGTGACACTGACACACTTAACACATTCCACTTTTAAATATTCTCAGTTTTCTATCCTACGTTCATTCACATTTAAATATCCAAATTTTAAAGTGGAAAATGTCATGTAAACGAATTTGTTATTATTACATGAGATGCAACTTCAATATAATCCACAAACAAATTCTGAAGGAATATAATAATTTAATTAGTTCAGAATAGTGTCCGTCGTTAAACCGCTATGACCTTGTTTTGTATCAGCTGTTACCTTGGCAATGGCTTTGTTGTTTTGGAAACAATAGTATGGCTAAATGTCGGGGTCATTTGGCTAGGATTCGTATGACAGACAGGCGGGAGAGTTGAACATAGGGTCAAGTTGTATTTTTAATGTAAGCCTGTGTAGTGTATAGACCTTATCAAAGTACCCTCTACCGTTGCTAGCTTTCCGCTCTTGGGTCGATTGTAATCAGGGAATGTACAATGTTAGCCCTGACTCTTGGGAAAAGTTCTAAGGTCAGAATAGGGTAACACGGAAACACATCCATTCTACAAACAAAGCTCGACATTATTGATCCCATGCTGATTAATCAATACCGTTTTTATACACTGTGTTGGGACATGGCACACACACACAAACACATGGCATGCAGACTGCAAGGCTGTGCATGTACAATGACTCTGGTTCCTTTCCCGAAAAACAAAGCGACCAGCAAGACCAAGTCCTTGTAGTATATGCAGATAAGAGGCACCTCGGCTGTTATTAACATTCAGCAAAGTCGTCTGTTCATATACTAAACACAGAAATATGCAACAACACCAGACACGCCGAACAGGCTGGTTTAGAGTAGATTTTTCCAAACTCGTTGTTCGCGGACTGCCCGTTGTGCGTGAAAAAATTTCAAGTGATCCGCCTTCCATTTTCAAAGTCAAGACCTTTCGTGTATGAGCAGATACATATGTGTTTTACATGAAAAAATAATTACATTACTTCCTCTTTAAAAGTCAAGGCGGTGTAAATGTTGACTAGATTTTACTTTCATTTCATCAGAATTCTTAAAACTATTTCGTGTAATATTCGGGTAGTCAGCCAAAAAGAAAAGATCTATGAAGTAAATGACCCAATAAATTTTAGGACCCCCTGTATCCGGGAGGTTCTCGGTTCGAATCTTGGCCAGAAAACAGGCTACTCTGATGGAAGATTACATAGTTTTCCTCCATCCCTACGGGATAATACCTCGATTAAGCCATGCTATCCTGACAGGGGAGTTTCGTAGTTTTCCTCAGTTGCTTAAGGCGAATGCCAATACCTCAAGCAGGTCACGAGCGCTTTCTTTCAAATTATTTCCAGTTTTTCATTCATCCTTCATTCTACAGTCTGAAGTTATATGTAGAGTATCGATAATGAAAAGCGTCGTGAAAATAACCCATAACAAATTACACGAAATAAGAGTCACTAAAGGACGCACTGCCGGTCACGGTAGCCGAGCGGTCTAAGGCATGCACTGTCTTCGCTCGCTCGGAAGCCGGGATCGTGGGTTCGAATCCCACTCAGGGCATGGATGTTTGTGTGCGTTTTTCTGTGTTTGTGTACAGGTAGAGGCCTTGCGAAGAGCTGATCACTCGCCCAAGGAGTCCTACCGTATGTGTAAGATCGAGAAAAACCGAAGTGAATGGAGTTCATGGAGGTAGGCCTAGGCCTACTGGGGCTGTAGTGCCAAGGAAAAAAAAAGTACGCAATACAATTGTAAGCCGGAAGAAGTAGAACTGGTTTTGCATAAAAGTACAGACTTACAGACCTCATATTTCTTTAATCAATATTGAGTGCAAATTGATATTGTCATTGACTGTTTTACAGCCATACAGCGTTAACTTATACCTCATTAAGAATTATAATTTTAATGATGCGCATATTTTACTAAATAAAAAAGAAGAAACGGCAATTTATAGGTTAGCGTTAGATGCACGGATCATACAATAGAGGGAAATATACACACAATCTGCGTAACGGGTTGCAAATACGTGCTAGCGGGTGAATCAGACACTGGTCCATGTGCTTATAATAGCACATCCTTCGACTGGCTGCAGCAGATACTGAACTTTTATCTTCCAACTCAAAAGTATGACGAAAGCAGGGGAGAAGAGGGGAATGGCCAGGCTTCAGAAAGCAGGTCAATGTCCATATCCAAAATATAATTCTTCTCTTAAATCAATGTCATTCATTCTTTTTAGGCAGAAGCGGAAGTTAATGATATTTCCCACATATAGATTTGTAATCAGGATCGAAAGGATAATTCTACGGGGAATTTTCAAGTTGGAAGTTGGAAGTTCAAGTTTGGAGTAGATCCAGCAATAAATCATTATTTAGCGATATAAAAGCCTGAATATTTAAATTTCTACTGTCATCATATACATAATATGTTTAATTTATTCAATTCTTCTAATGTTTTAAAATTAGACCTACCACGTGAAACTGAAGTCCTGCAATAGTGACGCTATATAATTCTTTTAGAACAGTGGTTCTCAGATGTGTGCGCTATAAGTGTAAAGATAGAATTTGGACTTCCTTAACATTTTTAAAAATTATATATATTAATATGAATGGAAGAAAATTGATGTTATTACAGGTACGCAACTGATAGATAGATATTCCAAGATCGTGGCCTTTATTTAACGATTCACTGCTCGTACCTACAATACTGTACAGCATGTTTCGACTAACATATTCATGTACATCCACAAGTTGTAATTTGGTTCAATGTATTCCTCGAGGTCCTTGTCTGTGGAATTAAAGTATAGGATTAAATATATAGTAGAATCGAAGGTAAGTTTTAAAATTAATATCGCATTAATATTATATATATGCTGAGACCCGGAACTGTGAAGTCAGCAGGGATAGCCATTGCTTGAGAACGGCTCTGTAAACACAACCGTTGCTAGGCAGTGGCTCAGTGGATTCATGTGACCGCGGCCAAGCTTACACGCAACAATAGAAGAACTATTTGAAGCCATGTTCCAATTATCACGTGACATGATTCTGCTTTCATTAGGTTGTAGTGGTCCGTCAGTGTGATATTTTGTGTTCTATCATGTTATTGTTTTATGTTTTCTTTGTGTAGGGGTTATGTCACACTAATGAACCGCTAGGAAATGAAGAAAGCAAAAGGAATCATATTAATTTGAAATCCAATTGATGTCAAATTACACTTCATCTTCAACCCTAAACTTTAATTCCATTGACAATTGCCTCGAAGAATACAGTGCACTAATTTGCAGTAACATAGAGATGTAACTGATGATGGGCCTGTGTTGGCCAAAACATGCTGTACAGAGTTAACGAGCAGCGAACGATTAAAGAAACACTATAAATTCAGAACATTAGTATGGGAGGTGGGCAAAAGAAGGAAAATACACAGTTCAATGGTAGTTAGTTCAACATTATGCGACGGGATGCTACAGCTCAGACTGAAGTTAAGATAAAACTAAACAGAATTCATTAGTTCTGCAGAACTAGAAAATGCCAACAACAATGACTTATTTTTATATTATTATTATTATTATTATTATTATTATTATGGTTCTACAGCCTTCTTTTAGGCCTTGCTGCCTTTTCAGGTTCTTGAACCTATACATAGTCGATAGGACACCTTGGAGGGGGATCAGCTCGTCGAAAGGCCTGTACCTACACATGTAACAACACAAACACTACAGACATCCATGCCTTGAGTTGGATTCGAACTCACGATCCCAGCGTTCAAACGAGCGAAGACAGTACATGCCTCAGACCAAGCGGCCACTGTGAACAGCATTCATTTTATCTATTTCTTAAAAATTACATAAACTGAATACAAAGATCATTTTATGACCTCCCGCAATTCGTTGAACTGCTTAGGTGGAAGACGAGGACGATCCTCCCGCCAAATCGGACAGTGGATATTCGGACTGACAGGGAAACCGACAAATCAGCAGCCTAAACACGTTGAAAATGTTTAGTATAGGCGTGCACCCCCAATACTGAGTCTTCTGAAAATTTTAAGTAGTTTAGAATACAATTTTTTAATTACTAGTGGTGTGCGACTAAGTCCCTTGTAGGCCGCACCATAGCTCAAACGGTTAGTCGCTGGCTTCCCACCGAGGCGGCCCGGGTTCGATCCCGGGTTTGGTCAAGTGGGATTTGTGGTGGACAAAGTGGCGTTGGGCACGTTTTCTCCGAGTACTTCGGTTTCCCCTGCCAATCTTCATTCCACCAATTGTTCCACAATCACCCTCACCTGTCATCTGGGGTTGGTACAATAGGCCAGAAGTGGCCGCAGTACAAGGAACTTAGCCTCACCCCACTAGCAATAAAAAAGTCCCTTGTACTGCGGCCACTTCTGGCCTATTGTACCAACCCCAGATGACAGGTGAGGGTGATTGTGGAACAATTGGTGGAATGAAGATTGGCAGGGGAAACCGAAGTACTCGGAGAAAACCTGCCCCAGCGCCACTTTGTCCACCACAAATCCCACTTGAGCAGACCCCGGGATCGAACCCAGGCCGCCGCGTTGGAAAGCCAGCGACTAACCGCTTGAGCTATGGCGCGGCCCTTAGAATACCATACATGCATACAGGCAGATAGAGAATCCACCTTCCTATAATACATCAATTTTATGAACTTTCTGCTAAGAACGTATAAAAATTCATGTTTTATTTTACTTTGGATTCAGAGAAGAAATGGAAGACACACTTTAGATACGGTGACCTTACATCTGGTCTATTTTTGTTGCCAAGCGCTTACAGCCTGTTAAAACCGATACTAGAAGCCAACATATCGGCCTTGTTTGTTTCTCTATGCGTAATATTAGTCTGTCAGTCAGTACGAAACAATCATTGGTTTAATGAAGGTATTTAAAAGTTTTATAACTGGACGCCAATAGAAATAAATAATACGTGTATTTTATTTCTATTTGTCTGCAACGCAAACTACAGTTTTATAACTTGAAACAAAAAGAACCGCCCTTGAACAATATCTATCTAACGCAAAAGACATAAAAATCCAAGTTCATTTAAGAAACTACGAACAATAGGTATTAAGGGTCAAAATGAAGTAACAGGACTATGAAGAACGCTACCTACCGAGGTCTACCTAATATTATTGGGACGATTAAACTAAGGAGCACACATGGAGCAAATGAGAAATGCATACAAAATTTTAGGTCGAACATAAAAGTATAAATTGTAATTTGTATCTGAAATATTTTTCGACGTAACTAATACTTAGTGAAATTCAATACACGTAATTTCTGACTCTATACGCTTCTGTGGTCTAGTGGTCAGAGTGCCTGCCTACAGATCCAGAGGTCCCGGGTTCGATTCCAGCACTACCAGATTTCCTGAGAAGTAGTGGTTCTGAAACGGGATCCACTCAGCCTCGTGAGGATGATTGAGGAGTTATTTCAAGGAAATAGCAGCTCCGGTCTAGAAAACCGAGATTAATGGCCGTGGGAATCCGTTGCGCTGACCACGTAACACCCTCTATCCGCAACAGTTGGCACTAACTTCGCCGACAAGCGGCGGTCGCTCGATCGGTATAATTCGCTTGCGGACTACAGGCTACGGAGTTTCTTTTTTTTAAATAATATCGATCAAATCAAGATAAGTATTTCCTGGGAGACGTACGAGTAGCTCGGAGGAAAATACTGACTCACTGTTAAGTCCAATAATGACGTTTGTGACTATGGTGAAATTCTAGGTTCAAAGAAACAACCCACGAGTAGATCTACGCTACAAGAAGAAATGGGGTTAGATTTCCGAGAGTAGTAAGAAATTTCTTTCTTCACAGCGTTCAAACTGTTTCTGCGTCCCACCTAACATCTTGCCTAACGGACACCAGTGGTTCTTCTTCCAAATATAAAGCACCGGACTCGTGAAACTGACTAATAACCTCCACGCAATGCCGAGATAGAAACAGTGGAATTATATCTTCTCTTTCCCAATATGCTTTCTTGGTACTTAATTAAGCACAGGACAATTTTACGTTCTTACCAATATTTCGTATGATGATCCGATTAAGAGAATACCGAAGCAGTCTGTAAATAGATTAGATCTATAGATTTTAAAGTTTATCTCCAGCACCAAATTTCGTCGAAATTAATTCTGTAGTTCAGAAGCCGATTCATATGAACTGACACACCTGCTCGCCCAATTTATGGACTTCGGCAAAAAAACCTCTGTGGCTTTAGTCCGCAAGCGAAATATACCAACCGAGCGACCACCGCTTGCCGGCGAAGTTAGTGCCAACTTTGGCGGACAGAGGGTGTTGCGTGGTCAGCGCAACGAATCCCCACGGCCGTTAATATCGGTTTTATAGACCGCAGCCGCTATTTCCTTGAAATAGCTCCACAATTATCCTCACGTGGCTGAGTGGACCCCGTTCCAGACCCACTACTTCTCAGGAAATCTGGTAGCGCCAGGAATCGAACCCGGGACCTCTGGATCTGTAGCCAGGAACTTTAATCACTAGACCACAGAGGCGGTCTTATAGACTTCGGGCAAAGAAAGCGTAAAATAATTCTGCCTAAATTGCTAATTGTTCCGTCTCTTTCAGAAATATCATAATTAGCGTTTGCAGTAGGGATTATTGTCACTGTGCTTGATTAATTAGACACTACGCCATGAAGACGTATCGGGGAGTGGTGGTATAACTCCACTTTGACCTCGGCACTAGATGGAGGTTAGTGATCAGTTTCACTTTCTGGCAGCTTTACCCTTACGAAAACATCCCGCGTGTCCCTTTGGATAGGAGCCTGGCGGTATCTCGAAGTATCTCACTTTTTATATCGTAAGGACTGGACATTCTTCAAAGTTCACTGACAGCCACTGGCACAGAAATGAAGGTCTGAGCCTTTAAAATATACGACTTTCGCCAGAAAAAAAAACAACGGGAAAGAAATTAGTTTATGGTTGAAGTTTGTCTCTTAATTCAGACAGCGAGACGCGACTAGATGGCAGGCGGGTTGCAGTCCAGTTATCGCGCCAGGCGCCTAATGTCCGTCAGAGCCGGCCTGGGTGATTATCTGCTCGCAAACTGAAAACAGTCTGGTGTAATTTTTTTTTTTTAGGATTGCCAAATTAAAGTAACTGATGACATTTCCTTTCCGGAAATTTCGGTTTACTTATTTCCAGGAAACTTGAAATTTACTTCTGCAGATATCTGCGATATTCTCTGCTTCTGTCCCTTTTAATTTCTATGGATGTCTGCGCAGTGTTGCCACATTATTAATACTAAACGAATCATCACGAGTTATCATAACAATACATTTTTTTACTTACTTAATCCGGTCCTCTTATAGCCTACACTGTCGAGTTTTTTTTATCATTTTACAGACGCTGTGGCCCTTCGGACGAGTGGTCAGCCCTCGCAAGGCCTCTAAACACAGGACAACACAAACAGAATAAGCACATACACATACCAAACATCCATGCCTTGTGTGGCATTCGAACCCACGATCCCGGCTTCCGAGCGAGCGAAAAAAAAAGACATGCCTCAGACCTCTCGGCTACCGTGGCGGGCTAAACATTTCTATGACCATATGATTATAAAAAATTGTAAGCTGAACTTGGGCCCTTCGTTGATTACATTTTCAATGTCAACATATGAAGGAGAGTGTGACGTGGGGAGGCTATCGGGCTCAAATGAAGCAGTTTGAAACATATACAAGATTTTACTTGGAAAACTTAAAGGGAATAGACCACTTTGAAGACTTATGTGTAAACGGGAGGATAATGTTAAAAATAGCAAAGTGTGAGATGTGATCTCAATATATGTCACTTAGTTACTTTGATTACTTATATAGTAATAATTATTATATTAATTTTTATTAATAATTATTATTTAATACGGCGTAGTGATTGGTTATTGTGGAAGTGGTAGTGAAATTCCGGTTAAGACAGTCACCGCGTTTTATGGAATTGGAATTTTCATTATTTTGTCACAAGATTTCGCCACTAGATACCACATTGAACTAGTCGAATCCAGTTAAAATGTTTCCAAAAATAGTCTTAGGTTATAATAATCGCAAGGCCCAAGGCCCAGAGCCTAACAACGCTACACAAAATATCTAATTAAAGACACGCTAGCCTGTAACAATGCTTGGCACAGAGAGTTGTGGGTGGTCAGTCACAGGGGTTGCTGTGTTTTGGATTTCATTATCAGAGCTGCCATTGAGAAAGTGCCTTTGCTATTTGCAGGCTGAGGCCGGAAGAACCCAGTCGTGGCGAACAGTATTTGAAGAACAACACGGCAGAGCAGTTAAGGCACTAACGCAACATACTGCATAAAGTCTATCGAATGGGTTAACATTAACGTTTTGCTCTTCTGCTGTTACAGATGTTGTGCAGGAAGTTCGTATTTTTATTGTCGTTTCTTTTAAAAGTGGTTGTTTCTTTACGCGATTACGCAATAGTCCGAAGGCCAGTTTTAAAGCAATTTATTGACCAGCAAATTCTCTAAAAATATACAAGTTTACCCAACCTCTGTTTCATCCGGTCAACGAAAAGCACAACCTTCATAGTATTGCAGATCCATATCAGACTGTGCGGTGGCACCAGGAACCTAAATAGCTTTACAACTTTTCTACATAAGTTAGTGAATAGTCCTACAGAATTCCGAAATTTTTGATCAGCTGAGCGATTCTCATCTTCTTAAGAAATACTCTGCATGATGGAGTTATTTATCAGTACACTACAGCTCATACTTTATTTGAAAGTTATTACCAAGAACGACCCTGATGGCGGACGGCCATACAACAAACTTCCGCCCCAACATAAACATTCAGGACAACCACACGCCGAACCAAAGATAAACCAACAAACCAATAAAATCATAAGGCAAACAAGTGTACAGCAGCAGCTTAACCCATGTAACCTAGAATTAATCCGAGACAACTGAATAAGAAAAGCAGAACAGCATTACAGTGAGCAGCAGATTCCGGTTAGGCCGAAACATATAGTGACAAAAAAGTAAAAAAGACGAAAGGATATTAACCGACGTTGCACATAGACGGCAAGAAAGCAGAATGTAAAGCCAGACGTAGCAGTGTAACAGGATGCTGCAATTTAACGTTATGAAACTTGTAACTTTATAGACTACACAAACAACACATTATACAAATGATTGTTACATGAAATACAACATACAGATTTCATCAAGATACGTAATTTTTAAAACGTTTCTTAGATGTAATGAGTATTAGCCCGTGATTATGTCTGGCCATTTAACGCTGATTTTTTTTACCTCGGGGAGACTTTGACGCAATCGATTCCTGGTGGACGAATTGGCAGCGGAGCAGCTCTTGCTCCTAGTATCTTCGATTTTGCCTGCCAGCTATCATTACACCAGTCCACCATAGTCATATATCACTGCTCCCTGGGCCGTGCTACAGACCTGATGAAGTAGGACGTCATAACACCCTCAGTCTTTGAGTTGGGGCTTTATCTCTGTCCCGGCGTTTGTTTCGTTATGGAGTAAGGAGGTTAGACCGACATTTATGGCAATATTGTCGGACTGCACAGAATTTACCGTGATACTTTTTCAATGGTCAATGATTTTCCGGGGAACACGGTAGCCTGGTTGATTGAGTCACTATGCTACAAACCGGAAGGACACGGGATCGAATCCCGATGAGGAAGATTTTTCAAATTACCTAATTCTTCCAGCCGCACTATGACCCTGGGGTCGACTCAGCCTCTAACATAAATGAGTACCAGGAATATTCTTGGAATATTCTCGGGGGTGAACGGCGTCCGGCGCTTAAGGCTGACAATCTTACCGCCATCTTTGAGCCGATAGTCTAGAAAATGTGGGAACCTCGACGTCTCACAACCCTATGGGCCTTCACGGCCTGTTACAGGGATACCTTTTCTTTTCTTACGTAATGATTTTTTACCTACGAACATAAAAAACAATGTGTTGAGCAAATTTGCGGAAAAGGTATTTGGGAATATCTTTTCTGAATTGCCGTACACCTTTCCATTATTGTTGTAAATAATAATATAATTCTTATAGCGTATCCTCACACAACACTCCGTGCAGAGAACGTTACAAGTTGGAGAGGGGTGTGCGCAATGTGAAATAGTTGAATGTACCCACCCGCAATCGTTCCACCTGACTCCACCTCAACTGCACTGCAGTGCGGCGAGCAGAACGCACCCTCTCTTTCTCTCTCGAGGAACTTCACCCATAACTTTCTTCATGCATTCGGTGGGAAATAAGCCAGAAACAAACCTCGTAACCAATCTGACGTTCCATAAGGAGTGGCACTTGAAAGTTGAGGTGAAATACAGCAATATGAGAACTTTAAAAACTACTTTCAAAATTACACACTGAATTGGCAATAGTTCGTAACTTCATGGATAGATATTTTGGACTTATATTGTTCTAGTCCCACGATATCATTATGGTGAATGATTGCAACAGTGCACATGTATAGAGCTCTACTTTTACTTTAGAATCCGGCTTCCTTTAATTTTAGGCTTACGTTAAAGTAAGGATTATGGTGATTGTGAAAGCCACTGGATCACATTTATCTGAACATACAAAATGTACATTTATCATATATTTCGATATATCATCAATGTTATCTTCAAGTGATTCAAAATTTACAAATGATGTTACTGCTGGTTCGCATATTAATCGAAATAATTTCTTCTGTGTCATTTTATTCGGCATTCTTTATTCCTTTACACGGTGTTAACTGTGTGACTAACGCACAGCGAATGCAGGCCATATCCGTTCACTAATGTGCGAATGAGAATGCTGAATGTACGTTATGCAATGCGAATTTTTTCATTGCACCTGATGTTCGGCCGGACGCCGTTAATCACGTGAAAACAAAAACATAAACTGGCTGTTCAAAACAAAGCTTTCAATAACAGCACAAGTACAGGTAAGTACTTAAGTATGAAGAATATTAGTGAAATGGAAAAGCCCAGGAATCAACATTTGCATATGACAATGCAGTGCATAACCACAGCTTCAAATTCATGGACTGCACAACCACTGTCGTGAGGAAACACGTTGACAAACAAAATTCAGATATAATCACCAATTTGCAATATTTTGTCATTTGCAACAGAGCTAAAAGAAACTGCGCGTTTAAATTAAAAATTCTGAGCTCTTTATGTTTGAATTTATCGATGTTTAATATACAACGTATTATTATATTTTATTTTTGTCAAATTTTAACATGTCCCTTTTTTACCAAATGTCCCGGTTTTTAATGGGACAATGGAAATGTTAATTTTTTTTAAGTATTATAAAAAAAAGTAAAGATATCCCTGTAACAGGCCATGAAGGCCAATAGAGCTGTGAGACGTTGAGGGTCCCACATTATCTAGACACTCGGCTCAAAGATGGCGGTAAGGTTGTCAGCCTTACGCGTCGATAACCAAAATTAAAGAAGAGTTAGAGATAGGAATGTGAATTTTTGTGCTCCTACAAAGTTCTACAACGTCTTTATGAAAATTGTTAACATATTGACAGTTAAAAACGCGGTGATGTGACGAAGTTATGAGGTTATGTCTGACACGCGTCAAGAATATGTGTTAGTGGAGATTTTTAGCAGGAATTTATCAGTAAATTGCGTGTTTGTGAATTTACAGTTATAATTAGCTTTGTCATATACATTAAAACACATGAAAGAAAGAAAGAAAGAAAGAAAGAAAGAAAGAAAGAAAGAAAGAAAGAAAGAAAGAAAGCTTAATAACCTCTTTTCATAAGTTCTTGTTTTTAACTCCAGTGATGCACACGATTGCTATGCTTGTCGTCTGTGAACCTGACAGCACCCAAGCAACCAGGATCTCGTGTGTAACTTTGATCAAGATGTTTTATTCAATTCATGGAATGACTGCACAGCTATCCAGGTCACGGAGCTCGGTCTGCGAAGGGTACATGCAGCTCTCCGGAAGTATAGTCTGGATACGGAACAAAATGAAAGTAGGGGCTGTGAAAGTGACAACAGTTATCACTGGAATGACAGCCACTGCGCAGGTCCGACTCTCCAGTCTGCCACAGACAGTTTAATATGCAGGAAAACTCCTTTAGCCGAACATCTTGACAGATATGAGGTTGCCCACAGTAGAGAGGTACAACTTCCCTAGCGTGGAGAGATGTAACTCAGAATATTCTAATTTGAAACTTGACTCTAAATTAAAAAAAAAGTATCAACATCGTAAGTCAAATAATTTTGTTATATTAAACAGCAATAATAAAATAAATTCTCCGGCGTGCACCGACTTGAACCGCTGGAACATCGCGATTGTAAGTCCAGTCCCAGTCTGGGCATGGATGTACATTCGCGTTGTTGCTGTGTGTTTCTTTTCATGTGTAAACAGAGGATGTGTAACGGTTGGAAATGAAGATAAATCGATTGTCATAATACAACAATTGCTCTACACTCTATAGCATCGATGCGTGTAGATTAGGTATAAATGTTCCTTAGAAATGCAGAATTAATCAATTCTGGTTGGTCTTTGTGTGTTATTTGCATAAATGAAAACATAAGCTAACATTAATGAGCGCCTTTTTAATCTCAGAAATCATTGATCGGATTTTGATTACATTACAAAGTTATAGGTGTATTTTGATTCTAATCAATGCAATACGAACCGTACTCTGCATGGAGCTAAGTCAAAGTTTATACTGATTTTCTTAGAAATGATTCATTAAAAAAAAAACAAACGCCGTGATTTTAGTCCGCAAGAGAACTATACTGACCGAGCGACCGCCGCTTGTCAGCGGAGTTTAGTACCAACTTTTGCGGATAGAGGGTGTCGCGTGAACAGCGCAACGAATCACCACGGCTGTTGATTTCGGTTTTCTAGACCGGAGGCGCTACTTTTCAATTCAAGTAGTTCCTCAATTATCCTCACGAGGCTGGATACATCGCAGTTCTGCAGCGTCTGGTGGTTCAATATTCATCTTTTTGTTTGAATACTGCATTAGCAAGGACTGGTTATAGGCAGAGTTTAATCAAAAACTTTCCGATAGGGAAATATTTGGATACGTTTTCCTAGCACTTACCAGAGTAATACAAATAATTAAGAACATTGCAAAAACTCAATAAAAATAAAATCTTACACTTCCATTCCTTGTCTTGGCTAGGGAGAAATTCAATATAACATGGTGAGCGAAAAATCGTTGCAATTTCCATAATTATTTTCTGTTTTACTGTAGGCGCGTGTGGGTGCAATACGTGTATACATACACGAATGTATCACTTATGCAGTATGAGACGGTTTTGATTATCTGCGTGTTGTTCTTATGCAGTACTGGTTCTCACGTTCTTATACAGGTAACAGCGCCGATTGCGATGGCCGCGCGATCTAAGTCATGACCTACCTTCACTCGCTCGAACACTGGGATCGTGGATTCGAATCCCCCTCGAGGCATGGGTGTATGCCTTTATTCAATGTTGGTGTTGTCCTGTGTGTAGGTAGTGGCTTTGTGACGGGCTAATTACTCAACCAAGGAGTCCTACCGTCCATGGAAAAATTATTACGTAACTAAAGAAGAGGACAGGGCACAACAAAGGGCTGCAGAGCCATTGATGAATCAATGAGTGAATGCAGGTAATCGCTCCATATTCGAGACTGTGCCATTCGAAGAATAGAAATATAATTTAATTCTCTGATTTAACGAAGAAAGGAAAGAATAAGAGAAAGGGATGAAAGGATAAAGAAAGGGGAAAACGGATGTGGGATGACTGAAGGAAAGAAATGATACCCGGCTGGCTTTCAACGTGCTTCTCCATTAGCAACAATAGATGGCTTAAAGGAAATCCTGTACCATGGAGTCAGAGTCTGGCGAAATTCCTTGCAGCATGGACGTAGGAAAGAAACATGAGGACAAGTTGCTCTAAACTTGATCACGAAAAAAAAACCATGGTTACTGAAATTGTTTTCACAGAAAGTTGATATTTAACTATGAAATTAACTGATGATTAGTACAGTACTAGCCAGTGTTATAAGCAAAAGCCACAAGATCTTGTCATGAACACATTAAACATTATCAGTTGTGACACTTCCTTAAATCCATAATGTTACAATCAGTTAATTAAGCGTTATTTAATCCAACATATATCGATGATCAGCTGAAACGATTTAAGAAGTTTTTGAATTATAAATAATTCACAGATATGTGAACTGCAAGATCGACGCTCCGCTTTGCACAACATAAAATATTCAATTGCCACACGAGACTTACGCTTGTTAACTGCGTAAGAAAAACGACGCTCAGACTAGAGCTTTCGTCGCTTCACAACTTACGCGTAACTCTCTGCGATGTGGCAAGCCTTCAGCTAGTTTTGTATTATTCACATTGCACCTGTCTGTCGTTGGATCCTCACGCTCGTTAGTTTTGTTCTCTGCTCATTACGAAACATGAGGAAGAGGGGAGCATGCTATGACACTTGTTACACTTTTGTAGTCTCTGTACTTATTTCCATCGTAAGAGCAAATGACGTAAGATAGTGACACTAATGGTGACGAACGGAGGGGAAGGGGCAACGGAAGCTATTTCTAACCTAGAGTGTCATGTTGTAAGCAATGCAGAATGTCTTTCCGATGTTAGTATTACAAGAAAATGCTATAATGAAACTGACAGTCGTACAAGCAGATATAATTATTGATATGGGACACCGGGTCTAGAATTACAGAATTACTGGCGTTCTAATTAATAGTAACACACTAATAATTCGTTTTTTTTTCTGAAGGAAAAAATATTCCTTTTATGAAGAAAAAAATATTTCGGATTGATTTACAATCAGTCAGTATTTTATAATTGAATAAATATTCAGCTGTAAAATATTCATTAATTGATTGATTATAAATCATTTTGTCGTAGCGACGGCTAACCTAACTATATACGTTAAATGAAATTGTTCTGAAGCTCTATTTGACGGAAAATGTTGATGTTATTTTCTTAATATTATCTTACTGTACAAACCCGTATTTTCTTTGTCTTTCCAGCAGCCCCCTTAATAGAATTCCTCGCCTAAACTGAAGAGATTCTTATATTCTCCATCGAGATGCTTAATCTACAGGTCTAGCCCATCGCAATATCCTAGATTTAGTATCACGACAATACAGTTTGCCTGTACAGACCATGGAGTCACAAGTTACACAATATTCCTTCCCAAATGCCATCACCATAAACTCCAGAACTGAACGCTCGCAAGAGAAAGATGGCGCAGGCAGCCGGAGAGCCATGAGGAATTTTCATATGCAGTTTACATTCAGTTCTCCATATTAGATCTTTGCTACGTCTTCTGACGTTTTCTTAAACCAGTGGAAACATCTGCTTGTATTTTAAACCGTCCACACTTAGCAAACCAGGTTATCATTTTATGTTGAATATAACGGGAAGAAAATTTCTTCTTTTGTCCTTCACTGACAAGCGTCAAGCCTTTTTCTGAATGCATACCAAACTTCAGAACAGTTACTCTCTAATTCTTTCGGTTTGTTCCAAGTTTAAGAATTTTTCAGTGTCTTTATATTCAAATGGGTCAACTTCGTTTCTTTGTAATTATTTTTTCTTCCACTTACTGAATAAATATTTAGCTCTTTTTTTATACCTTCACTATGGAATAAAATATGAAGCTACATTTTATCATTTCTGTTTGGAAGGTATTGTGTGCTCAACCGAGAGAAGGCAGCAAACTCACGATGGGCACACAGACACGAATTTTATATACATTTATAAGCTTTGCCTACATACTTATCATGTTGCTATTATACACATTTTTAGAGTAGACATTTGTAATGTTACTGTAATATTTGTCATGTTCTTAATTTATTATTCTTTTCTGAGAAATTGTGAATCTGAAATTGTTATATAAACCCTCAACACACAATACAAAGACTAATCATAGGAATTAAATTTTAATGAATATGGATAATATAAAACAAAAAAAAACCTCCGTGGTTTTAGTCCGCAAGAGAACTATACCGACCGAGCGACAGCCGCTTGTCGGCGAAGTTAGTGCAAATTTTAGTGGGTAGAGGGTGTCGCCTGGTCAGCGCAACGGATCCCCACGGCCGTTAATTTCGGTTTTCTAGACCGGAGCCGCTACTTTTCCAATGAAGTAGCTCCTCAGTTAACCTCACGAGGCTAAGTGAACCCCGTTCCAGACCCACTACTTCTCAGAAAATCTGGTATCGCCGGGAATCGAACCCGGACCTCTGGATCTGTAGCCAGGAACTCAGACCCCTAGACCACAAAGCCGATGTATGGATAATTCAATTCAATTCAATTCAATTCTTTATTATTAATGTGCCGAGTCAACAGCCGCAAGGCCAATCACAGACTCAGCACAGTGTAGATGACTGAATTACATTACATACAAACTTATTAAAAGTCAAATACAAATTACAGTTAAGTAATTGGAAGAAATAATAATGAATAAAAGTAAAAGTAAACAAACAAATAAGTGATAATTATAACAGTAATAATAATTTCATTATCATTAAACTAAGTGCTATTACGAATAGAGGAATGAAACATTAATATTTAATTAAGAATTGAATAGTATAGATTTTCAGAGGAAAATTACGTAATTCATTTTGATTTACTGAACATGCAAATAATAAAAATACTGACAGTTTACTGTATTTAAAATTTGTTTGGGTAGAACATTCCTGGCTCCGAATACGTCAACCTCCCTGCAGACAACATTAGCGATATAAATATATATAAATATAAATATAAACGATATATATATACACACACTTAGTAAACCCTACATACAAGCCTGTGAATATATTTGCACAAAATCTTACAATGCTTATCCTTTTGCGAAGACTAATATTATTTCAGAGAATTGAACATGAAAAACCCACAATGCTCAAAATATACTTTATATAATCAGTTGGCCGAATAAACATTTGTACTCTTACTTTAGCTCCCACTGAAATCATAGTTTCGTTTAAGACACGGTTTGTCTTAAAGATAAAAGAAAAAGGTGAATCTATCCACGTGACAGGCCGTGGAGGCCTAGAGGTGAGTGGGACGTCGAGGCTCCCACATTTTCTAGATAGTACAAAATTAATCTCATGCCATGGTTTCAACTTTCCGCACACACTGAAAGGCCGGGAAAACCGAAGTGTTAAATCTTAGAACAATTATACAGCTATAATCTTGGAACATGCCGACAGATGGCATGAAAGAAATACAATTTACATTGGCTTAATTCCAACACTATTGCCAATTTAGCTAATGGCCTCTGACTTGGCGAGTTTTATCCAGTTTTAATGCAAACCTCTAGCATACGCATGAAAAAATTGTGTTCGAGCGTGGATTGGAAAGAATTTCGAAATGTAAAATTTATTCCTGTCTTGCTTAAGACATTTATTGAAAGGGAAGTGAATTAAATTCCCTGGTAAGCGGATAGAGAGACACTACATAAAGCGAACAGCAATTTTTCCTCTCAAAGGGAGAAACAACGTTAGGTTTGGAATCGCACCAGGAAAGACAGACTGTATTCCAATTTTTCAGTTAGGATCGTTGTTACGGATCACAAAAGTAAAATGAACATTGAGTCCTTGTAAGAAATTCCACATTTGAAGCCATTCGCAAGCTCTTTTATTCTCAAGGACTTAGGAGGACGGTTACTTGCCTATAGGTATCATACTTTCGACTAGCCTATATATTGAAGCTATCATTTCCAAATTATCAGAACTACGAGTATAAATATAGAACACAGAATATTTTATTAACGAATAACGGAAAGCTTTTTAGCTTGCGGGTTATTTCTCCTCTTCGCCGCCCACAGCGCTGGCAGCAGTCGTTAAACAAATTGGTGGATGTAGCAGGACGCGAGCGCGCTGAATGCGTGTTACGGTTTAATGATACGAAGTTTGAAAGTTCTGTTTACCGTCAGTTGCGACGGAAAGATAGAGAACCACATCTATCGCGAAAGTCTATCCGAGCTTGGGATACACAGCCTTGTGATAAGCTGATGTGTTTTCGTCTTTAACTTGACTACTCAAAAATACCAACTCTTCATTCCCTTAAAACGTCTATGTATAACACAGTCCGTCAATAATAAAACAAATTATTCTTCTTTTCTTCCACTTACACTTTAACACAACATGTTTCGGCCCTAGATGGCCATCTTCAGGCGTCTTAATATGTTAAAACTGCTACACTGCATTACGAGTAGTATGCGCTAAAATCACACGCTGTAGTTCCCTTAATAAAATAAAATAACATCCATTAAAATTTTCTATTAAAATTTTCATTACTTTTGTAAAATTTTATTCTACCTCACAATGGATGTCGTCCACTTCTTTAGAACTATATGTTTATCTCCAGGTGTTTGATTGCAGCAGCTTGCTTTTATGTTCGTTAGCCCGTTGTTCTGTAAAAGTAAGTAAAGTTATCCCTATAACAGGCCGTGAAGGCCCATAGGGTTGTGAGACGTTGAAGGTCCCACATTATCTAGACAATTGGCTCAAAGATGGCGGTAAGGTTGTCAGCCTTGCGCGCCGGCCGCGCTTTACTCCCCAGGAAAATTATTTAATTAATTCCTGGTACTCATTACTGTTAGAGGCTGAGTCGATCCCAGGGCCATAGTGCGGCTGGAAGGATTAGGACATCTGAAAAAAAATCCAATGACATCATCGAGACTTGAACCCGCGACCTTCCGGCTTGTAGCATAGTGCCTCAACCAACTACGTTACCGCCTGCTCCCGGCCCGTTGTTCTGTTGCGTCTGCAATCTCTGTAACTCCCTTCTTTCACTCTTCTGTTCCAAATTAAATAATTTTCATTTCCACTTTTGATTCAAGGCTTCATTATATGAAATTTCATTTGAGTTATAAAATTAAATTTGCTTCTGTAACACGGAACGCGACACAATTATGTCGAATGTGGGTGAAATAAAATGGAAAATATGTGCCATAAACTTAAACAACTCAATACATGAGATCAGTGATTTTAATCAAAACGCCAACGGACTCAAAAGAAAATGTGACAACTTAAAACATTTTATGTAAATAATGTGATAATGTACAGTGGGCTATTTTTGAGCTGTGTCTAATATTCAAAAACTTGGGCTTTCGTCCAACACAGCTTATATAACGGTAACAATAACCCAAATTACCGCCATGCCTCAAGGTGCCAAGTTGTGACACGAGCGTCTAGTTTAGCTATTTAGTAGTATACTTCCAACGGAGAATCGTCCCATCATGACGCACCTGCTTGCACAAGACAATTCAACACTGACAGGCGCAGACGCCCAGCCACACCTGAGCTGCACTGGAAAAACACAGTCTTAATGTTTAAGCTGTCCAAGATCGTACCGAACGCCATATATTAATGAATTAAGAAACTAAATCCATGGAACTGAGTCCGTCTCCAGAAGCCGTCAGTCACTCAGCTAAACAAGAATTTCCCAATCTTTATGTAAACCGAAGATTCCTTGTCGTTTTCGCCACAACCCGCCACTGGTCCCTCTTCTGAGGCAGATGATTCCAGTCCATACCACCACATCCTATCTAAGATCCATTCTTATATTATCCCCCATTTTATGTCTAGGCCTCCGTAGTGGTTTCTCTCCTTCTTGGATATTATATTAATAACCTTAATTAATTGTAATTAAATTAATTTTGTCCCAATTTGCTTTCTAAAATCCCGAAAGACAGGATATAGAACGAGAGGATATGTCGCACAGAAGGAAGAGTAAAGAAATACATATATTTTTTATTGGAAATCTTAAATTGAAGAAACGGCTGCAAGACCTAAGCGTAGAAGGACGAATGATATTAAAATATACGAGTTTGTGGGCTTGTTTAGCCCTTACATGTGTTTAGGGCACAATTTAGTGAAAAGAGGATCATGTACCTTCGGATCACGTAAAAGACCGACCACATTTTGTCCACGTGACTGTCAATTTCTCAAGAACTCGGCTCCAGAGAAGGAATTAAGATTTTCTCTAGTTGAATTACTCGTATTATTATAATTCCAAAATGCATGACAGATCGACTGCTGGGGTACTTTATTACAGCAAACAAAGTGGAATATTAAAAGTGAGGCAATTTTGCAGCCAACTTTAAATCAAGTGGAATAAGAAGTTGTAAGATTGAAACAGTTCACGTGACTGGAATATTGTTTTCTCGATTATGTGAAGGCTCACACATGGAGAACAATTTGGATAGAACCAACTCATTCACATGTTCTTATGTATTAAGCAACCATAGAGCCGATGAAGGGATTATTATAAAATTTGACATTAGGGAAACTCTGCCGACATTTCCCAATTTTGGTTAAAATCGGGCAAATATAACGGACTTACTTAATTACTTATTGAGCTGAGCCCTTCTTGAGGAGAAGCCAAATCTGCAACTATTCAAGAATTTTCCAGCATTTTATGGAACTTGAAGGTTCATTACCGTGTTCACAAGAACCCTCCACTGGTCCCTATCCCGAGCCAGATCAATCCAATCCATCCCATCCCATTCTATCTCTCTAAGATCCATTTTAATATTGTCCACCCACCTATTCATTGGTCTTCCCAGTGGTCTCGTTCCTTCTGGCGTTCCCACCAATATCCTATATGCATTCCTCTTCTCCCCTTTTGTGCTACATGCCTGCCCACCTCATCCTCCTTGACTTGATTATTGTAATTATACTTGGAGAAGGATGCAAGTTATGAAGCTCCTCATTAACGGACACTATATATTAATAAGGGACACGCGGCAGCGCAGTTGGTTGATGCACTATGCTACAAGCCGGAAAGTCGCGGGTTCGAGTCCCGATGAGGTGGAATGTTTTCAGTTTACCTAATTCTTCCAGCCGCACTATGGCCTTAGGTTCGACTCAGTCTCTAACAGAAATGAGTACCAGGAACCTTCCTGGGGGGTAAAGGGCGGCCGGCGCGTAAGGCTGACAACCTCACCGCCATCTGTGATCCGATTGTCTAGAGAAAATGTGGGAGACTCGACGTCTTACAACCACCTGGGCCTTCGCCGGCCTGTTACAGGGATAGCTTTACCTTTTTACCTTTTATACATTAGCCAACAAGCATTTCTGGATGTTTCTGCAGCATAGCTCGTTAAATATTTCTTGAAGTTAGAAAATTTATTACACAAAAGCTGTAACGGAAAGTTAAACGCAAATTTTGACATATTTTTCAATCCATCTTAGGATTTTTGGGTTAATTAAATAGGAACAATTACGCTTTGCGTACACACAAGCAAGTATTAGCCAAGTCTCGTATTCCTGATTATAATTACATGAAGCTTCATACTACCGGAATTCTAACTGTACATGTATACATGTTTAATTAAAATGTAATTTTATATAACATAAATACTTTTTGAGCTTATGTGAATAAATGAGCTCAATACAATATATATTTGAGCATGGGTGTTAGCACGTCACGTGTATTCATTTCTCTGTTCGAGAAAACCGAGATTAACGGCCGTGAGGATCCGTTTCGCTGACCACGTGACACCCTCTATCGGCAAAAGTTGGCACTAACTTCGCCCGACAAGCGGGTATAGTTCGCTTGCGGACTGCAGGCCACGGAGTTTTTTTTTTTTTTGTGTATTCACTTCTGACGACTGCATCTCTGAAGCTTACGACATGTGGGTCTACTTGTATGTAATCTTGCTGCAGTTACGGGTCATGCTACCATACAAATATAAATCGCGATGTTCTAAAATGGTAATACTATGCAGTTTATGATAACGAAGATACAATCTTGACAATTTAAACTATGCAGGCACAATTTATTATATTTCAAACAATACCGAAGCATCAGTTCATTCCACTCTCACAACTTTAATTAGTTTCATGTTTAATCACCTGACAACTGTGTTTGTGCAGTTGAAGGCACAAGGGATTTTGCACCGCTCCTAAGATTAGGATCAGATAACCTGTGACCTCTATATTGTATATCCTTTACGGGTAGACATTAAAATGGGCTGATCCCACATCAAAGGAGGTCTAGATAATGACTGAAGTATTCATGATTTCAGAATTAATTCTGAATACGGTCAGACCAGACAGACGGTGTAATTCATGGGAGTAGTAAAAGTGTGTGCAAAGGGCTTTCAACTTTGGATAACATTTTCTAAACACTCAGATGAAAAGTTACAGTAACACGATTAGCTATTAAGACATAGATAAGGCTGCGCCATAGCTCAAGCGGTTAGTCGCTGGCTTCCCACCGCGGCAGACCGGGTTCGATCCCGGGTCTGGTCAAGTGGGATTTGTGGTGGACAAAGTGGCGCTGGGGGGGTTCTTCGAGTACTTCGGTTTTCCCTGTCAATCTTCATTCCACCAAATTCTCAATCATCATAATCACCCGGGGCAGGCTACAATAGGCCAATCAGTGGCTGCCGTGCCAAATGGACCCAGTTTGACTCCACCCCCCACTAAGCGAATTAAAAAAAATACATAGATGCTTTAAACGCAATTCATAACCTCACACTTACAACTCATATATATGTAGTATATATTTTTATGGTTATGAATTATGTTTATACAGTTGATAGAAGTGAAACACTAACGAATGATCGAAACCGGTGCATATGAAGCAATGGTCTATGGCTTTGTTTGCAGTTGCAAGCTGTACTTCGCTATAGTGAAAATGCAGCTATCAAAACCTGTTTAAAAATACAACATTTTTCATTTCCAGTGATTCAAGTGTTTGAGTTAGATACTGTTATTTGTTTGTAACAAATCTCATTCAACTGCGATTAACTTTCTTTCCTCTCGTTGCATACCGCACGGAAATTTCTGGCAACGAATTATTTCTTAAGTCTTGATATTGCATCGCGTAACTTATAACTGTAATATAACAATGCCCCGGTCACGGCAGCCGAACGGTCTAAATGCGCGTCCACATTATTCGTGCTCGTGTGACTCGCTATGCTCGCGAGTAATGTGGACGATATGACAAGTTACGAGACAAGCAAATACAAGGATTCATATTTAAAAACTATGGCCAATAAATTAAAATACGACTACAGCCTATACACACTACGAGTAAATATACGAATCCTCACGCGCCGAAGCCTGGCGAGTAACTGAAGTAGTGTGGACGAAGATTTACGAGCACAAGTAAAAGCCAGACGAGTCTCCCGACGAGCACAAGCCTGGTGAGCACGAGCACGAGTACGAGTAATGTGGATGCGCCTTAAGGCATGTACGGTACTGTCTTCTCTCATTCAGAAGTCGGGTCCATGGGTTAGAATCCCACACAAGGCATGGATGTTTGTTATGTGTATGTGTTTATTCTGTGCTTGTACTGTCCTGTGTTTAGATAGAGGCCTTGCGACGAGCTGATCACTCGTCCAAGGAGTCCTACAGTCTGTAAAATAATCAAAACGAATAAAACAACCTCGACACCGTAGGGTATAACAGGAACGGTTTAAGTAAATGTAATATAGCAATGCAGGTACTTATAAAGCCCCTCTCGATTTTAATATCACATAAAACAGCTTTCATTATATTATAAATATACATATTTAAATTCATCCATCATTCATTCATCTGTGGCTCTACAGCCTTTTTTTGGACATTGGCCACTTTTTCAGTTTCTTAATTTTTACACAGAAGGTATAACTCCCTGGACGGGCGATCAGCACGTCGCAAGGCCGCTACCTGCACACAGGACAGCAAAAACACAGAATAAACGTAGACATCCATGTCTTGAGTGGAATTCGAACCCACGATCACAGCGTTCAGGCAAGCGAAGACAATTTATGCTTAGATCGTGAGGCCACTGTAATCGGCACACATATTTAGATGTACTAATCATATTTTGTTCTGGTAATTATTGTTACCAGGCCTGCAACACAATGTGAGACAGTCTTCGAAAACCCATAGGCCTGCAACACAATGTGAGACAGTCTTCGAAAACCCATAGGCCTGCAACACAATGTGAGACAGTCTTCGAGAACCCATAGGCCTGCAACACAATGTGAGACAGCCTTCGAAAACCCACTGCTGTTTTATCGCTATTTGAATCACCAACAAGAAGACAATTTAACAGACTATGAATATATTTTAAAAAGCAGTTATGTACTATTTCGCGTCAGCAGACCTTTGAGCGTCTGTTGCTTCACACACCAAAATGGTAGAATTAATGTTTGAATTTTATGATTTTACTTTATCTTGACACTTCATGTACTGCAAATGGAATCAGTAGTTAGGAAAGCAACCTTAAGTTTAAGCACGTGAATACTACGTGCTATAAACTCGCTCTACAGCTGTAACAACGCTATAGACACGTGATCTGACAGTAGCCAGGAGAAAATATGATTTTAGTTTTTTCATGCAAGATCGCGCAGTACTTTCCTACTGGAGGCAGAAGATTGTCTTCAGGCAACCCACAGCAGTCCGTGTAGGCGTAGTAAGGTTCACTCTCAGAGGCCAAGGATGGACTGATCTTGGTGTATTGCACCAAAGATCTGGATTGCCGCTGTTGGTCCATGTTCCTGGTCCATGCGCTGGCCGGGAGGCTGTGGAGAGAGCTGGGTACATGCGCTCCACGGCGCGACGCGGAACGGACTGGGGTTCTGCAGCGTGACAGAACTGGGGCTGCTTGCTGGGGGATGGGAGAAACATGCTTCCGCCTACCGCAGAGCGGTTCCAGCAGGATGGACTGCATTTTGCGCTTGCGAAGTGAATCTCTGTATACATGCAGTCACAGCTTCCAGACGAACTTACGGAAAGTCCGAGTTCCAGAGGAGTACGGTATTAGTGTGGCATAATTTCGCGGTGGAATGTATTTCATCCTACTAGCAAGATACGTTGACAGCGCTCGTAAAAAGTCGTATGTTTTCATTTATCGCGCCATATTTGTGAATTTGTGTTTGCTATGGAAATAAACGCCGATCACAGTGGCCTCACGGTCTGAGGCATGAACTGTGTTCTCCAGCTCGAACACGGGGATCGTGGGTTCGAATCCCAGTCAAGGAATGGATGTCTATGTGCATTTATTCCGTGTTTGTGTTGTCTGTGTAAATAGCCGCCTTGCGACGGCCTGATCCTCCTTGTAAAGTCCTGCCGACTGTCTAAGATTAAGAAACTGAAGTGAAACGAAGCGTTTCGCGAATGCTCTATGGTCCAAATGGGAGCAACAAGAATAAAGATAGACAGACAGATATACGGATAGATAGATAGATAGATAGAAATAAACAAGGGACAACACTTTAGGATGAAAATTCTGTTTATAAAGGATTAATGCAAATATTCTGCATGCTTTGCTGGGCGGAGACATAACCCAAAGCAGCAATTAAGAAGCAAGCAATGGATAGAGAATTACTCGAAACCATCCAGATTATTATATGCAGATTTTTAAGTATTAGCTTAATTTCTTTAGTTTTTCTTGAAAAGATGCTGTACAAACATGAGATTTACTTACTGATCTTTAAATTGCTACGAGGGCCAGTCAGTAAGTAGGTCACAAATGGAAGTAAAACATCTGTAATGGATGTAATAGGGTTTCTGTGTGTGTCACTATGTAGCAACATAGTCCAGCGTCATGATAGTAGAGGTAGCAGACGGGCATGCCCATGTTCAGAGGCTGGTTTCAGTAGTCAAAATGACGACCATGCTCGAAGAGTGTACTACAGAAAATCTGCGTTTTGCTGTACGCTTTTTTGTGAGGAAGAAACTCAATGCAAAGGTTATTCATAAAGAAATATTTCCTGTTTATGGTGGAAAGTGTTTGTAACGTAAAGCGGTTAGAACTTGGTCAAGAAATTCTGTCAAGGACGTTCGAAAGTCGTAGATGATGTTCGACTAGGTGCGGAAATAGCTGGGACAACAGTCAAAATACTTCTGTGCCGCGGGTTTTGACGCATTGGTAAAGCGATGGGACAAGTGTATCAATGTTGGTGGAGGATATGTCAAGAAATAAATGTTTCTTCTAGGTTATAATATCGCACGTTTTACGTTTTATATCCATTTGGGACCTATTTAACTGGACTGCCCCTCGTATTATCACGTTTGGCTTTAAATCGCGTCAAAATTCTTTGGGCAAGGCATCAGTTGATCAGTGGCAAGTTACCTCTCAAACGAAAGCCTTTCTCACCTTCATCCGCACCCTAAATTGCAAGTCTAATAAACACCGTGGTTTATACAGTGCTGAGAAGTACCGGAAAAATGTTCAATAAAATGCTCGGAAGATGGAGGCGGCACGTTCCTCCGAAACGTCGGTAAACTTCTGCCAAACTTCAAGATATCACACCACAGGAGACACGAATTTCCAATTGCTAAAATATTTACATTTTTGAAGTACAACATACGCATAAACTTTCCAGTATTATCATTGTTACATTACAGAAGGATTTTCGTATGCGAGGATAAAAAGAGGAAAAGAATGAGAGAGAAATTAGAGTAGGAGAGACGGAAAACAAGGAAGAAGACTTATAACCTTCAGTAACAACGGCACAAAACTTAGAACGGAACCTTGCAACAAGCGAATCAATGTTACTTTCCGGAAGAGCAAACAGTGAAAACCCACGCAGCCACGAAATAAAGATGACAAGGGTTCAGATACTAACTAATTATAACAATAAGAACTAAAGAGAAGATGTTATGCCGCGCTGAAGACGTTTGTGATAAATAATCTACAGTGCAATAATTGTAAAGTGAACTTAAACATTCGGCCTGTCACTACCATTACCGCCAACATTATATTACGAGATTTCTCACGTCAGTTTATGTTTCTTTTCCAAAAATCCTAGGCATCTCCTTCCCTTTGTTTTACATGTCTCATTCAGGGTAAGTTTTTCATGAATTCTTTCCAAATATTCTACAGTTTCGTTGTGATGGTAAAATAATACAAAACTGCAACTTACAGAAATGGTGTGGGATTTTGTGAATGGGATTCATCTAGCCGAGGATGAGATGCAGTGACAGGATTTTGTGAAAACGGTAATGTACCTTCTAGTTTCGCCATATGAGGGAAATTTCGTGTTCATCTTAGCAGCTTTGGGATTTTCACGAATGACCATGCTCCACAGTATTAGTAAAGGAGATTCTTTGCAATGTTAAATTTGACGGCGGTGAGTATGAAGATTATTATGTCCTGGTATGTGATGTCTTGTGGTCTGACATAATTTTTCCGACGTTTCGAGGGAAATAACTGTCTCCATCTTCACATTTTCACGTTCCACAAGACAGTACCCCTAATACTACAGCTTCATTGACACAGAAACTTTGTTTAAAGAAAAAGTTCTTGTATTTAAGTAGCTGTGATATAAACTGTAAAGAATTCAATATCTATATTCAAACTGAAACTCATGTCTGTTTCGGAGTCTTACGCATGGCACCAGAAGGTACCAGTGGGTGTCATGTACAAGGAACATCGTAACATCCCCAGTCGCCGCGGTATGGCCGTCTCCTCACCTTGCTTTAGATCAATAAATGACCGCTAGTGTACTATCACCGTGGGGCATACCAGAGAATGCATTTGTTTCCCTAAGGACCTAGGGCTTTACATATGGAGAAAGAAATATTTCAGATCAAACACAGTTTTCCCCCAGAACTACATGAATAGTTATCCTCTTTCTCATTGTCACGATCTGAACGTGCAGGGCGTGTAAAAGGTAAAGTTGTCCCTGTGCCATGAAGGCGTATGGGGGAGTGGATATATAGATCCATATTTTCTTGTCCTCGGCACTAGCTGAATGTGAGTGTTCAGCTTCACGCCCTTGCCACTTTACCCCCGGGGAAAGAGACCCTGGTATCCATTGAATAGGAGGTTGGACAATTTGGAGAAGAGAAAATTCTTGACCCTACCAGGACTCGAAATCCGACCCCTCAGTCGTCCAGCCCGTAACCAGTTGCTGTACTGACTACGCTACTCCGGCTCCTATATTTGGGATGTTGTCGGTTCAAATATCTGCCACGAATTTCCTCGGTCCCTCCATGCAAATGCCGGGATAGTGCCTCGATGCGATCATGACTGCTTCCTTCCCAACCTTTTTCACATCCAGCAGAGGTTTGCGGCCCTTTGTTTTAAACGTTTCTTTCCTCAAGTTCATTACAATTATTCTCTTGCTCTTGAAGAGTTAAAATTACATACTTTATGTACTAGGAGACATCGCCTTGATGCTCTCTTTCTTATTCAAGTTTATTTTGGCTCTAAATTCTGCCCTTCTGCCCTGGAAATTGTTGGTCTCCGAGTTCCTGCTCGGTATATCAGAGATTTTGCATTGTTCAATGTTTGCTCCATATTTAAAAATTGTCCCTCTGCTAGATGCGCAGCAGCTGCTAATGTTGTCTGCAGGGATGTTGACGTATTCGGAGCCAGGAATGTTCAACCCAAACAAATTTTAAATATAATATAACTGTTAGTATTTTTATTAAATATTTCTGTTTCAGTCCATATCAGCTATTTGTTTGTTTGCTTATAATTTTACTTTTATTCATTATTATTTCTTCTCAGTACTTACTTGTAATTTGTATGGTAATTTAATAAGTTTTTCTAGAATGTAATTCATTTTTCTGCACTGTGCTGTGTCTGAAATTGNATTATTATTATTATTATTATTATTATTATTATTATTATTATTATTATTATTAGTTCCTCAATTATCCTCACGAGGCTAAGTGGACCCCGTTCCAGACCCACTACTTCTCAGAAAGTCTGGTAGTGCCGGGAATCGAACTCGGGACATCTGGATCTGTGGCCAGTAACTCTGACCATTAGACCGGGGATTCCATATAAAAGATAATTCAGACAATTCTAATCAACTCTAAAACTGGGTTTGCAAAATGTAGCCAAATGGTACATGTCACTAAAATTAGTTGATTGTCTCTAGAATGGAGCCATACAGCTACTCAGTGGGCCTTGACTGGAGCAAACGTGCAACTTAGCAATCCAAATGAGGCAGATGACGTCTTCATGGAACTGTTGAAATTCAGTGCCGTCTACATTAGAGATGAAGCCAATGTTGCTGCTACAAGTTTAAATGCCGATATTTATTGTATAATATATTTTCGAAATGTATCGTTTGGAATTTTATATAGATACAAATCTATTACAATACTTTAACATTAGTAAACAACATGCGTTAGTCTCAACAAGAAGGGGGCTTGGAAATATGGCCATCCTTGCCTGAGGAGAGTTGATTTTCGAGAATACGATAATATATTAATAATATTTATTTATGGTAACTTCAGTTTCAATTTGAAATAAAAATCTAAACTGTACCAACAGGTAAATAACCAAGAAATGTCGGCTCATAACATTGAATCACGAATAGACTATGCTGCCATCTTTTCAAGTAGGACTCTTACTACGTTCAGCGATTGTAGCGCAATCGGTAAAATAGCTAACTGCATTTTAACAGCCATATCCCCCGCCATTCCACTCCTAAGCGTTCAACCAGCGAACAATTCTGAAGCCTCGAATTGCAGTGGACAGTAAATGGATGAAATCAATATGGACTGGAATGCGAAGACGTTAGTTTCTGGAAGATGGAGCACGAGATTCCTTCGAAGCGATAGTTTTTATCTGCCGAACTTCATGGCGTCACACTTTAATATATATTGTGAAACGCAAGCCCCACTTGTGTACAAGTATATAAACCGATTTCAACATTCTCTCTCTTATTCTCTTGCATTTTTCCCGAAGGTCCCTATTTATACTACATATTTTATTTTTAAAATTATTATCATTATATATACAATTTTTTTTTTTTAATTTTATGTTCAAATTTTCAGTCATCGTCGTGTGTATACAATTTTTCTTTTCCATATTAGGCTATGCTGCATATTTGACTCACAACATTTCGTCATACAAATAGCAAGTTGAGTCTGGATTCATGCTTCTGATGCAGTATCCAGGACGGGGCTCCCTAAGACGGGACTTCCCTGATCCCTCTACTCGTAACTTGCCTCATCCGCGTACTATCGAAGTGGCCGCGAATGGATTAGTCGGAAGCGTCCACATGTAGCCGCTAGCAACGTAACACTATGCAACCGATAATGGACTTCATCTATTCATTTCCGAAGTCTCCATCAGGTTCGTTCGCTTCTCCATTTGGGGCTGGGGGTCATTCATATTAGTGGTGACTAGTTCGTGGTTAAGTTTTTTAGCTTTTTGTAGTCATGCCTAAAGTGAAAATAAGTAAAAAAACTAAATTACAGCTGTTTCGGCGTGAGTTTGAAGTAGAGATGATAATTACGGATAACAAAATTCTTTATTGCCGAGCGTGTGAAAAAACAGTTGGTTGGAAAACCGCTTTCAAGCGCTTCAGCATTTGAACACTTGTATACACAAACGTAATATTAAAAGTCAATTAACGAAAAGTACTCCTGTTCAAAAAATGATTAGTAAATTTTCTGATAACAGTTTTTCACATTTCTCCTTTGACTTGTGCGAAACCGTTTTAGCGACATATTTGCGTACATAAATGCATATATACAAGGGCTTATTAGAACATAAAAATCCGGTTCCTATTAATAGTCACCTGAAATTTTATCGACTTTCTGGACATCGAATTTCTGAGCTGTTTATTTTTTAAATATTCTAGATTTTATTTCCGTCCCATATAGTAAATGATAATCACGTTTCGCATCCAAATAATAGAGCCATAATTTATTATAATATATTGCCACGTGTTTAGTCACTAGACAATTGTCTGGACATGTAACTGGACTCCTAAACCTTGTAACTGTAAGGAATTCTAATGTTCTCGCTAATTCACACATTCGAATACGCACTACAATAGTAGCTAAATCTTCTGTGTATTTACCAGTCTCTGCCTGGCAACGGATCCTAACAATGTTCCTTCTTCCGTGTTTACGTCGTTCCCATTCGTCTACCATCTCACAACTAGTCCTCAACTGACTAATTCTTACTGACTGCTAAATTGCTGCCGGTCCTCTCCAGCAGAGCAATTCTTGGTTCCGAACCACGCTGGACTCACAATCATTTTCAGCCCTCATGTCGCAATGTAACGACTTCATGTTCAGTGCTATAGGAAGCAGAGAGGGCGAATTAATACAATTATTTTCAATTCGATGTATATAATAATTCAATTCAATTCAATTCAATGCTTTATTTATTTACGTGCCGAGCTCAACAGCGGAGGCCAATTACAGAGTCAGCACGGAAAATATAAAATAACAAACAACAGACAATAATAAAAATCAAGACAATACACACATAGATAATAACAGGTCAAAAACGTTAAGTATTTGGAAAATTAAAAACAATTAACACCAAAAACTAATTGCATACTTAGCTCAAAAGCCAGTGACAAGTTAAAAAGACAGTGCAAATAGTAAAAAACAACCAAAAGTACAAAAATTATCAAACTAAACAATTCAAACTTAAACTAGATTTACTAAAAATGTCTACAAGTTCGCAAACAAAATTTGCAGCAACAACACATCTAGCTGTGGGACAGCGACTGAAAGAACAGCTAAATGTAGAAAAATTTCGAATGTTCCGAGAAGGAACCCGCAAACCGACCGCATCAAGGACAGAGGAGCAATATGTTGTGCCTCTAAAAACATTTATTAAAAACAAAGCATCAATATGACGCCGTCTGACATCCAAGGTTTGCAGATTTAGTTTATCCAAAATACTAAAATAATGATAATCTATATCTTTAAAAAATCTATTATGACAGAGAGCTGCAAATTTTCTTTGTATACGCTCAAGTTTGCTGGAGTCAGTATTCGTTATCGAATTCCAAACAACAGAAGCGTACTCCAGTTTGGATCTGATTAAAGCAGTATACAGCATCAAAAGACTGTCTAAGGTAGAGAAGGAAAACGTAATGGTGCGAATTAATCCTAGTAATTTCATAGTTTGTGAAAATAAAATATCTACATGTTGATGAAAGTGAAGCTTTGAATCGATAAGTACTCCAAGATCCTTAATACTATCAGTTCGCAAAATAAAAA
>NW_019723910.1:400343-402596 GCF_002891405.2 Cryptotermes secundus | reverse complement strand
CTCAACAGCGGAGGCCAATTACAGAGTCAGCACGGAAAATATAAAACAACAAACAACAGACAATAATAAAAATCAAGACAATACACACATAGATAATAACAGGTCAAAAACGTTAAGTATTTGGAAAATTAAAAACAATTAACAGCAAAAAACTAATTGCATACTTAGCTCAAAAGCCAGTGACAAGTTAAAAAGACAGTGCAAATAGTAAAAAACAACCAAAAGTACAAAAATTATCAAACTAAACAATTCAAACTTAAACTAGATTTACTAAAAATGTCTACAAGTTCGCAAACAAAATTTGCAGCAACAACACATCTAGCTGTGGGACAGCGACTGAAAGAACAGCTAAATGTAGAAAAATTTCGAATGTTCCGAGAAGGAACCCGCAAACCGACCGCATCAAGGACAGAGGAGCAATATGTTGTGCCTCTAAAAACATTTATTAAAAACAAAGCATCAATATGACGCCGTCTGACATCCAAGGTTTGCAGATTTAGTTTATCCAATAATATCCAATAATAATAATAATAATAATAATAATTCGAAATTTAGTAATGAAGTTCACCAGGAATTACAATTTCAAATAAGCTGGCGTGCGTGGCTCCCACACTACAGAGCCATGTAGCCATGAACACCTGTCATATGTTTTCAACATTTTGATATTCCGCAGGAACATTTGCCGCAAGGTTGGATCATATATCTGTCACAGTCACCTCGGACTGCTGACCCTGACTCTGGATATGGTCTATCGTTCTAAGAAAACATTATTTCGTAACAGAAATAAATTAAGTCTAAAAGAGAATGTGTGGGGCGCATACTGTGTTACCAAACAACGTTCGAATTTCATCACATTTCTAAGAAAATTTTGGGTCGGTCGGAAATACATCGAAGGAATGCAGCTTCTTCGGACAAGCTTCCCATCGTATTCATATAAAAAACAAACTCCGTGATTTTAGTCCGCAAGCGAACTATCGGTCATATTCATATCAGACAAAAAAAATCCGTGGCTTGAGTCCGCAAAAGAACTATACATTCCGAGCGACCGCCGCTTGTTGACGAAGTTAGTGCCAACTTTAGCGGTTAGAGGGTGTCGCGTGGTCAGCGCAACGGATCCCCAAGGCCGTTAATCTCCGTTTTCTAGACCAGAGCCGCTATTTCCTTGAAACAGCTCAATTATCCTCACGAGGCTGAGTGGACCCCGTTCCAGATCCACTACTTCTCAGGAAATCTGGTAGCACCGGGAATCGAACCCGGACCTCTGGATTTGTAGCCAGGAACTCTGACCACTAGACCACAGAGGCGGACATCCTTTGAGAAAAATCCTAGTATTTTATACCTACCGCTAGTGATTGTTCTCATACGTTACATTAACCGACTAAACTTTCAAGGAAAATGTTTTCTGTGAAGCAGGAAATACTTTCAAAATATGAACTTCTTCCTACTATAAAGATTTATAACACTAATATCGTTTAATTTTTCTGGCCTACTTACCTTATTTTGAAAAAGAAACAGAGTAGGCCTATGCGATCCCCATGCTGTCTGTGTGTCTGTGTAAACCCCCCCCAAATAACTTTTGAATACCTGAACCAATCTTTATGGAACTTGGTAGATGTGTCATGGTGCCTGAGCCCATCTCAACGGCGTACTTCATAAATCTCTCCCATCAGTCTCTGTCCCCTCTCATTGCTAGGCAAGGGATCGGTAAAAGCGTTACCGCGGCAATGATTACACGCGCAACAATAGAAGAACTGTTAGACGCGTCGTTTTCTATGTGGTCCGTGTCGTATCAAGGAATGAATGTAGAAGGGGTGGGCCTTCTCGGCCCTTACACCGCAACCTACAGTGATCTATTGTGCTTTCATATCAAGGAAAGTAGGCAATCAGATTTCCAATAACATACTATCGGCCAGAAACCTTAGAAGTTGAACCGGAAGAAGAAGTAGATACAGACGAGAAAGGACCATATATTTTACAAAGTGAGGTGGAAAAAGCTATCAAGGAAATGAGGAAGGGAAAGGCTACAGGAGATGATGATGTACCTGGAGATGTGCTCAAGTTACTGGGAGAAGGTGGTTTGAAAACACTGACAAAACTAATGAACACCATATATGAAAGTGGAGAGTGGCCCAAGGACTTTACAGAAGTTACAACGATTGCCTTAAAGAAAAAGACAAAAGCTACAAAATGCAGCGACCATCGCACAATAAGCCTTATTGCACATACAGCAAAGATAATAGCAAAGATACTTAA
>NW_019723910.1:385130-399623 GCF_002891405.2 Cryptotermes secundus | reverse complement strand
GAAGAAGACGTAAGAAGATGCTGGATGACCTTGGGGACAGAAGAGGATACTGTCATTTGAAGGAGAAAGCTCTAGATCGCATTAAGTGGAGGAATTGTTTTGAAAGAGACTGTGGACCTGTCGTCTTGACAGATTACTGATGATGATGATGATGACTATACGATGTGCGATGCCTACACGACAAAGGCGAAGCTTATTCATGGGCCGCCTCTGTGGTCTAGTGGTCCTGGCTACTAATCCGGAGGTCCCGGGTTCGATTCCCGGCGCTACCAGATTTTCTGAGAAGTAGTGTGTCTGGAACGGGGTCCACTAAGTCTCGTGAGGATAAATGAGCTTTTTGAAGGAAATAACGGCTCCGGTTTAGAAAGCCGAGATTAACGGCCGTGGGGATCCGTTGCGCTGACCACGTGACATCCTCTCTCTGCAGAAGCTGGCACTAACTTCGCCGACAAGCGGCGGTCGCTCGGTCGGTATAGTTCGCTTACGGACTACAGGCCATGGAGTTTGAAGCCTATTCATGAGAAACACATTCTCTCATCAGAGAGGATGTTACATAAGGACTATAGGCGCAAGGGTTCAGTTGCAAAAAAAAAAAAAAAATTGGTCGTGAGTCTCAGGGGGTTTGGCGCCAAGATGAAATGATTGGCGGTAAACCCCAAGTCGTAAAGTAGCTCTGACTCTGATTTGTCCCTCCCAGAACTTCCTGTTCGATCAGTGATACTGTCACCGTTGCTATGCTTTTTTGTAACACCAATGTACCAAGCATATGGAGAGTAGTATATAGGGCGTGTATAGCTTATCAAGTGTCATGTCACAGTATCTGTACTGCAAGCGGTAAGAGCTATCAGAACTGCAAATAATTTGCGTTGGTATCGTACGGCTATAAAGAGAACAAAAGCAAATGGATTCGCGTGCGTCGGGCCATGATTTTATCCCTTCCCTCGTGAACGGATAAATTGTTGAGAGGAGGAGGCAAGCAGAGAGACAGTTCGTGTGTTGTGCCAGTGACCGGTGCCAGCTGGTCCATTCACCTCAACAGTAAGTCCAATAAACGACATGTTGCGAATAACGAAACTTGTTTTGATTAGTGACTGGAATATACTGCCTTCCGGTAGCCTGAGGCGAGTTAATATCGAACCGAAATTAACAATAGTAACAACATTATTGGGTCAAAAGTACAAGTTTTGTGTGGATAGCAATGTTAGCTGAGAGAAGCAAATCACATCTAACAAAAAAGTTATATATACGATTTTTGTTTGTTTCAGAATTTGTTCACGAAGTTGAATGGAATTAAATGTTTCAAAAAACTTTTCCAAATTCAAATTTTTTAAAAAGTATTCAGAACATTTTCTTCTGTATATTTTTAATTCAGTTTCAGTTTTATACATCCAAATTGATCTGTTAAATATCATTATTCCATATAATTCTTCTAATAAAAATAGAGAAAATATTACTTTATTAAATTTTTCGAAATTTGACAGTTACATAATATTAACGGAAATGCATTCTTAACAAACCTGTTCCTCCTCTTTATAACATAGAAACACATTAGGCTTCTCAATTCGGTGGTATATCTGATTTGAAATATATCAACAGTGAAATGATTAGGTTGTGAAATGGACAGTTTCATAATTTATTTTCTTTTCCTAATGTTATTAGTGTGATCAAATCAAGGAGGCTGAGAAAGGCGGGTGAAGTAAGAGATAAGAAATTTAGTCCCAGAATCTAAAAGGAAGATATTATTTGTTAAATCCATGTGCTGATGTGAGGTTAATATTAAATTGTATTACAAAAAAATATGATATCAATGTGCAGACTGAATTCAAATATTGAGGTTAGAGTCCAGTGGTGGGCTGCAGTGAACACGAAAATTAATCATATATTTCTCGAAAATTTGAGCGGCCTATTAATTAGCAACGTGTTAAGAACTATTTTTGAGCATATAGTTGAATACTGTGTATACTGTAATAATCTAAACGAAATATTGTTAAACTACTAGAAGTTTTCGCGAACTCATAGCATGTAACTGGGAAAAAAATATACAGAGTGATTCTAAATTACTGTCGGGCTTTCCGACAATAATTTAGAATCTTACTGAATTATTAGGTGGCTGCAATAAATGTGAACAGAATCTGCTATCACTGGTACCAGCAGAAGTCTCATATGGTTCTAAATACGGTATCATTGCCAACGATTTTCCATCTCTCATGTAGTATATACCTGTAGCAATATGCAAGTTGTTCTTAGTAAAATAAAAAATGTACAATGTGATTCTGAATTATTGTCGGAAACCCCGACAATAATTTACAATCACTCCGTATATTGCAAATAGTCTGTTTCCTTATCACTTACTTATGGAGCTGAGCCCTTCTTGAGGAGCCGCCAATTCTGCAGCTATTCAAGAATTTCCCAGCATTTTATGTAACCCGAAGGTTCATTACCGCGTTCACAAGAGCCTTCCACTGTTCCCTATCCTTAGCAGATCAATGAAATCGATACCATCCCATACTATCTCTCTAAGATCCATTTTAATATTGTCCACCCACCTACACCTTGGTCTTCCCAGTGGTATCCTTCCTTCTGGCTTTCCCAACAATATCCTACATGCATTCCTCGTCTCACCCATTCGTGCTACATGTCCTTCCCACCTCATCCTCCTTGACGTGATCATTCTAATTACAGTTGGAGAGGAGTACACGTTATGAAGCTCCTCATTATGTAGTTTTCTCCAGGCTCCTGTCTCTTCATCTCTCTCCGGTTCCTTATTACTACTGTCAAATATTTGCAACACATTCCAGTGGCGTAGTACTGAGAAGTTCCACGAGGAGTTGAGAGGCCCGAAATTGCGCGCTTATATTTGCAGATCCATATCTGCGCCGTCTAATCTGGGGCAGCACAGAACCCACTGCTCTTCTAACGGTCCGTGAATGTAACAGGTCATAACGTGTTTCCGCATGAAAAAAATTGAGATACAACGATTTATTTTTAATTACGTAATAGAAAAAAATTAGCAGCTACACTTGTAGTGAGGATACTGCAACTTTTTTACCAGTTCCATTATGATTAATGTTCTGCCGTTAGCATATCTTGCAGTGAATTCTACAAATTCTCGAGTCCCAACAAGTAGACGCTATGATTCCGGTTATGCTTTTCGCAGAGCAAGAGTCAGCATAGGGAAATCCTTGTAGCAGTGGAATATCTATTCTCTTCGTCGGTGACGGCAGCCGCGCGTTCTAGGGCATGAAATGTCTTCTCCAGCTCGAACGTTGAAATCGTGGCTTCGAAATCCACTCAAGACATGAATGTCTGTATGCGTTTCTTCTATTCTTGTGTTGTTCTGTGTAGGAATCGGCCTCACGACGGACTGACCCTCCGCCCACTGATTTCTACCGACTGTGTATAGATTAAGGATCTGAAAAAGCGGCCAAGGAGGACAAGTTCTATAGAGTCATAGATGGATTTTTACAGTAAGATCGACGAGATAATGAAACAAAAGCCAGTCACAGTGGCCGTGCGGTCTAAAGTATGAAATATAATCTTATAGATTAAGGAACTGAAAAAGCGGCCAAGGAGGACAAGTTCTGTAGAGTCATTGATAGATTTTTACAGTAAGATCAATGAAGTAATGAAACAAAAGCCGGTCACAGTGGCCGCGCGGTCTAAGGCATGAAATATCTTGTTGTTCGCCAGGTTATTAATAGGTATGATTTTACTTAACGCGGGGGCGAACTTATGTTTGGTTTATTATAAATTTATTATAAATCTTGTAAATTGGAATACGTTAGGTAAACTACAAGTTGGTCAGCCGGAAACCAGAGTTGAGATCACCTTCAGACGTAGCACATTCTCAGGCATCCGGCTTCAGTTGTGTAGTTTACAGAAAATGTTGACAAATCGGGTGAACGACGCAGTGGCAAGACTCGCTTTCGCACAACAGGTTATCGGCCAGTACGAATTTGCCGATTTTAGAATTTTCAGTGAACAGGATTTTCATGATGTTGAGTTTTGGGGGCTGGGACAGGAGACGCCGCTAGGAGCAGTCGACTTTAGAAATCGTGTGGTAGGAAGGAGACGCGAAGGAGTCAGAAGTCTTCATCTTCACACTCTTCTGTAAGCCCGGGTACCTGCCTGTGTTCGGTTAGTATGCAATTTCTGGTTCACTGATTAGGTCATGAATTTTGGTTTGTTAATAGACTGTTAGGATAAAATTTGGTCAGTGATTTTAACGTATAAAATTTGGGGAATGAATTGCCAAATTGTAAATTTTCTCCACTGATTGGTTATTAGAATGTATACATTTTGGTTCATGGGTTGATGGTTAAGATATAAGAATTTTGTTTAGTAGTTACGTGTTAGGATATACCGTATTTACGCATGTATAGACCGCGTGCGTGTATAGGCCGCAGCACAATTTTCAAACAGAAATTATAGAAAAAATAATTTTCTTGGAATATTATTACTATTAGTATACTACTAGTATTACTAATTATGAATATATATATTTTTTAATGAAGTGTGATTTCGAATATTTCGAATATAAGTCGCACCCCAGTTTTCCTCTTGAATTTTTGGCAAAAAATGTGCGGCCTATACATGCGTAAATACGGTAATATTTGATTCACTAAATGTTTGTTAGAATATAAAAGGATTGACTTATAAATCGATCGCCAGGATATAGAATTTGATTTACAAGTAATTGTTATGAGATATTGATGCCGGAAGCAGCGTCATCAGCAGCGACTTGAAGCACAGAGCAAATGATGCTCGAGATGGTTCAAGTTCGTATAGCAACAGGCGTGACCAGAGTGGTTCGAACGGCTGTTGTACTGCGATGTGGAAAGCAAATGGAAAAACTACCACATTATCACTACCTGAATAGTCTCTTTCCAAAAACAGAAGATCGCATTAAGTGGAGGAACTGTTTTGGAAGAGACTGTGGACCTGTCGTCTGACAGATTACTGATGAATGAATAAGTTGATTTATTACTTGATTGTTGGGATATGAAATTTGGTTTGTGCCATGCAGGTTTAAAAGAGTTTGGTTAGCGGGTTTTGAAAGGTAATTTTAATGAGTGCAATATAATATTATGTAAATTTTATGGTTGTATGTATTTGTTAATTTCATTATATTTGTTTTTGTTCTCACTTGTTGAATGTTTACTGGGGTATTTGTAATAATTATGTCACTGGTCAGAGTAGGAGCTATCAACAGATATTTAACTAGTGGCAATTAGGTGGGATATAATAAGAATTTCGATGTCGTAAATGTGAGCCATAACAAAATTGGAGACAGCTTTGGGAATAAAATAAAGAAATTGGGGTGCCTCACCCCCGCTTGCACAATAATAAATAGGTAGCAGGGGTGGCGGCACAATAGTCTTCACCCTCTTTAACCACGTGATTGTGGGTTCGAATCCCACTCGAGGCATGGATGTCTGCGTTTATTCTGTGTTTGTGTTGTCGTGTTGCGACGGGCTGATCCCCCGTCCAAGGAGTTCTGCCGACTGTGTATAAAGTTCATAGTTCAGGATTAATTCTGACGGGAAGACGCCTAATACAAAAGGAAGAAGAAGAAGAATAATAACAGAAGAAGAAAAAGAAGAAGGTTATAACTGAAAGCAGGGATGTGGAGAACCCAAGGTTACGCGCTTCCTTGTCTGTGTTTGGAGGGATGAGTTGCTGGACTGTGCTTAAACGTATTCGCCCAGTGGGGGGTGGAGTCCAACTGGGTCCACTCGGCACGGCGGAAACTGAGTGGCCTATTGTAGCCTGCCCGGGTGATTATGATGATGGAGAATTTGTTGGAATGAAGATTGGCAAGGGAAACCGAAGTACTCGGAGAAAACCCGCCTCAGCGTCACTTTGTCCACCACAAATTCCATTTGACCATACCCGGGATCGAACCCGGGCCGTCGCGGTGGGAAGCCAGCGACTAACCGCTTGAGCTGTGGCGCGGCCAGTGCTTAAACGTATACTGTTACGTGGTTTTATACAGCAGATTTTAAAAGACAAAGGTTTTAATGATTTGTAGATTATTATTAACGAGTTTTCTTGAAATGCAATGTAGATATACACCTACAGATACAACGTTGAGTGGTAGGAATGAATGATGTAACTGAAAAGAATATGAAAGGAATTAGTTGCGGCCGGTTTTTATTTAAAATCTCAGGATGGGTCCTCGGAGACTGAAGAAAGCAACAACAACTTCAGATGAGACAGACGCTCTCCGAGCTGATATTCGAACCAGTGACCTTCCGAATACGAGGGGCATATGCTGCCCATTGTAGCGCGAAGTTAGGTAGAGGTGTAAGTGTTGTATGAATATACCACACATGAGAATAGTCACTTTGATATGTTGAGTTTATCGGCTGTTAAAAACTGTCAACTTGCAAGCTTGAGCGTTCTAAGTTTCAGATTGACACTTCAAGACTATAGCAGGAGACTTCAAAAGCAAAATTACTTAAGACTTCTGTTAAAGTACAATAAGTTTTTATCGGAAGTAAACACAAATTAAATATCCGCCGGAAGCGTAACAAAATAGTCGAGATGAAATAAAATAAGTAGTAATATTTCTTGTTCCTTTGCAATGGTTTTTAATTCCATACTGAAACAAATTCATAATAAAAGGAAATTCGCCAAATTATCAACAAATATCAAATATGTTTTTTTTTTTTAGGTTTCATCTTTCATTGCTGTGGAGCATAATTTACTTGAAATCATTCTCATACTATGACGTCTGTTGGTTTCCTGTTTTCGTGATGTCAGACACTAACGAACTACTCAGGAGTAGGTTTATTCCGCACGAGTTCTTTCTGAATATTCGTCCCTTATTTATTTAGATGTTCCTGTATTTAAGATAAAATACATGCATTTGTTTTACCGATTTTATGCTGAATTCCAGTGGAAACTAAGAAACAGGTTTACTAAAATCTGTGACTCGTAGTAACATAGGTCGTGTATGACTACAGAAACTGGGAGTTTAGAATATATTTTCCTTGTACGTTATATCGAAAGAGTTTCAAATAAAAGTCGTATGTCTTAATGAGAGTTGTATTAATGACATACCAATCTATTGTAGGACGAATATTTGTTCTTATTTTCTGATTATACGAAGACACGCATATTAAATTTCATCAAGGGAAAGGTTATACAAAGGTCGCACCATAGCTCAAGCGGTTAGTCGCTGGCTTCCCACCTCGGAGGCCCGAGTTCGATCCCGGGTCTGGTCAAGTGGGATTTGTGGTGGACAAAGTGGCGCTGGGGCAGGTTTTCTCCGAGTACTTCGGTTTCCCCTGCCAATCTTCATTCCACCAATTGCTCCACAATCACCCTCACCTATCATCTGGAGCTGGTACAATAGGCCAGAAGTGGCCGCAGTACAAGGGACTTAGTCCCACCCCACTAGCAATTAAAAAAAAAAGGTTATACAATTTACCGTCACTTCAGCATATATTCTGTATGGCACATGTATATATTACGACGTTTTAGGACCCGTGACAATAGATTTTAGGGAAGCAGGAAAAGACTAATGCAAAAAATCCAACTGTAATAATTGAATATAATTTTCTTGCTGAGTTTCTCAATTTTTAGAGGAATTAGAAGTGATGTTTGTCTAAGCGCTTCTTCCCAGAAAGTTACGAGAGTGTACAACAGTTACAAATAGTGTACTAATGCACTGAAGTTATCTATTTGTAAGTCTATTGCAGTAACGTCATCTTGTTGTCTCATTTTTTTTTTTTTTTTTAGACTCCCATATTTATTATGCAATCTGAGTTAATACATTTAGCATAATGATGTGAAAGGGAAAGAAAAAGAACGTGTAGAATACCGCTCATTAGCGGTGCTCCTTGTGCAGTAGATAAAGTCTGGTATGATTTGTGGGAGAATACTTACAAACTAGGGACTTAAGATCTAAATAATAATACTACATTATACAAGAAATCTGTTTGGGAGATCATGTGGAAGATGTCTTCTCAGTCTGCGGAGAGGCGGGGGTGCAGAGAGTTGAGACACTTCTTGGTTAATGTGCATGTTGAGCCGTGATCTGTATTTCGAACTTAGTCGACTGATTTCTTCTTGAACTGTAGGTATTTGTAGATCGTGTCTGATGATGGCATTGGGGACATACCAAGGGGCGTCCGTTAGCAGACGCAGAGCTTTAGACTGAAATCGCTCAAAGATGGCAATGTTGGTGTTCGAAGCAGAGCCCCATAGTTGAATGCCATATGTCCACACAGGTTTGATGATGATTTTGTAAATGAGGAGCTTGTTGTTTAGAGTTAGTTTAGATCTTCGTCCAAGTAGCCAGTGTAGTTTGGTGAGTAGGATGCCCAGATGTTTTCGTTTGTTGAAGATATGTTTTTTCCACGTGAGGCGGCGGTCAAGATGGAATCCAAGGTACTTGACTTCAGTTGTTTGGGGGAGAGGCTCATTGCAGAGGTAGACAGGAGGGCACGTAGCTTTGCGGTTGGAAAATGTGACGTGATAGGATTTAGTTTCATTTGCTTTTAGTCGCCAAAGTGAGAGCCAGCTTTCTATGGAATTGAGATTGTTTTGAAGTTTGAGGGATGCAGTGACTGGATTAGGGTCGGAGGCTAATATAGCTGTGTCATCAGCAAAGGTGGCAGTAGTTGTGTAGGGGGAAGTTGGGAGGTCATTGGTGTAGAGGAGATAAAGGAGGGGGCCTGTTGTCTCATTACGGCTTATATTCGTGGAAGATATCCATTTGGCTTTCTTGAAACACAAAGCCAGTTCGATAGAACAAGGAAAGGTTACTCAAGTAATGGATAAACCGGTGGAACCCAGTTCCAAGCGCGGACATGTGAGCAACTGTCCAGATAAAGGCCTGCAACATTGTGGTCACCCATCAAGAGTATCTTACAGACTTATGAAACAAGCTTCTCACTCCTTAACTTTAACGGAAGAAAATGGGCTATGGAATGACAGCCTTTTTTTCGGTGTTATCCAATTGCATACAATGTCTTCACGGTTCTTTACTTAGTATTAAAAGTAAATGAGTGTTACTTATCTGTCAGTCAGAAATAGGGGATGTAGTACTAGGAGAAAGAGTCAGTAAATACGAAAGAAATGAATATAAAACCTAAAATATGTGATATTCGAAACTGGAAATAGGAACGTTTACATCTTGACATATCCCCCATCAACATTGGTACACTTGTCCCATTGCTTTACCAGTACGTCGAAACCCGCAGCATACACGTCTTTTGACTATTGAAACCAGCCTCTGAACATGCGCATGCGCTTCTGCTACCTAGACTCTCCAGGAGCTGTACTGTGCTGTTACGTAATGATGCACATCGAGAACTTATTACGTCCTTTACTTCCATTTGTGACCTATTTAATGGCTCTCCGTCGTAAATAGTAATCCTTAAAAGAAACGTTAAATCGTAATAGAATATTTTAGATAAGTCATTACATTACAGTATCAATCCTTATTCTACATGACTAATTCATTTGGCTCGATAGTCATGAAGGCTGAATTTTATGTCATGCTAGGCAATGGTTCTTCTGAAACTAGTGTTGTTAGATAAATAGAAGAGTAAACTAAAGAGTCGTTCTGCAATTAATGGGATTAACGACGGAAGTAGGGTAACCAGTCAGGCACCAACTGAAACAAGCATAAAACGTAGATAAGATGTAAAACTTGCAAAGGAACACAGTATATTCAGCTCCGGATTATCTCACGAAAATACAGTAATACTGCTTAGAAAGCGTGGGGATTACGAACGAGTATTCACGGTTTATTCTGAAATAATTACAATCTGTAATCCGTTTCAGCCCAGATATGGTACAGATTATTTCATTTGAAATAGGCCTATATATGTATAACACCGCTTTACGGTTTAATGTTTTTGTGTCATTGTTTATGCGTTATTTACTCCAATGCGTAAAGGGAAACAATGTTTGTCCTCAGTCAGTGTGAATACAAAGTGAAATAATATTAAAAAGGAACATGCCTATATTTTAATTCTCAGGATAAGATTTTCATAACATTAAATCAAAGTCGCCATAAATGATAAAATGTTCGGAATAATAACACATGCGGAAATGCCTAGTACACTGACGTACACGTTTCCGGTATTTTTTCCCCCCTTTGTCTGACCAGTCACGCGGTGGCGAAACTGATTGGGTACATTCACTTTCTGCTGTTTGAATGCATTAATCAACGGCGACCTTCCGATAGTCTGACCACAGGGACAGGATGTGGCGTTCTACATGTCTCTGGTACTGACCTTGTTCTTCCTTTTCCTTTTTCTTCCCCGAGGACAGCCCCAATGTCCAGTGCTTAGGGAAAACAGGAGGTTGAATGATTTGAAAGTTACTTCTTGACGCTGTTTCAACACCATAGATTATACAGCGTCAAATTAAACGGGGGAAGGTTGCAAAATGGTGAGTAAATAAGCACGATTCTGTAACGCGAGTCGTTGAGTAACACTGAGGCAAATATTTTCATTCATAAACTTCAATCTAAACACGATTTTCACAGACCAATCAATCATGCTCGGCTACGGCGGTCACCTTAAAATATACTACTTGTAAATACATATTTTTAGATGTTAATACTAATATTTTTTCGTCTGTGAAAGAATATGGAAAAATTGTGTTGTCAGAAGGATTGTGTGACTGGGAAAAGAATGCGACCGTTTCGGGATCAGGTGCAATGCCCCAGTTTGATATTGCAGGTGCTGAACTTTCGGATTAAATTACTACAGAGTTTGTTAGTTCATTTTGGTACTTGTAACTACCAAAGAAGCCGGTCACGGTAATCGAGCGGTCTAAGGCATGTTCTGTCTTCGCTCGCTCGGAAGTCGGGATCGTGGATTCGAATTCCACATAAGGCATGGATGTTTGTTGTGTGTATATGTTCATTCTGTGTTTAGGTAGAAGCCTTGCGACTAGCTGATCACTCGTCCAAGGAGTCCTACCGTCTGTAAAATGATCATGAGACTGAAAATCAGAGGCCAAGGCCCAAGGGGGCTGTAGAGCCAGTGAAAAAGAAACTGTCGAAGAAAGTTACCGGTTAATAATAATTTATAACAGGTGTAACTAGACGTAGGTGCAATGGATTTGGCTAACTTTTAAATTTCCAATAGGTCATAATTAGGCTTATATGTCTTTCGTCACTAAATAATGAAATTTACCTATGAGAGATAAAGATGGCATTTGAGTCCGAATAAACACTTTATTATCTCCTACTTGTGAGCTTTGTTTGCTAGCAGAATGTTACACACACACACACACACACATTCTTTAGTACGTTGTGTAAGAAAGCTAATAGGGTTTCACATACAATTGTTTCATTTGGTGGGAAAAATGTCAGAACCCTTATATTATATCGTATGTATGTAAGTAATGATTATCTCTTATTATGTGTTATATAAACAGAATAAACGCCAAGTTGGAAAATATACAAGGTCAAAATCTTACAAATGAAAATGAAATAAGGAAACAACACCGATTAACCTCCATTTTGTTACATATAAGCTTATAATGGATCTAAAGCGGTAGAGTCGACAGTCTTCCCTATCCGGTTAAGATTTTAAGGACTTGAGTCATGAAATATTGACGTTTCCTCCGGAAACATCTTTCAGACTGGGAAGCACTTACTATCAAGTTCGCCCTTCCGTGTTACGCGGTTCTTGGTTTCCAAACCTGACACTTAGGTTTCGTCTCGGCGCATTCTCCCAGAGATACCCGAAGCCGCCGGTCAAACCTCGCAACAGAGAGGTTCAAGTAAGCATAGGGAAATCAGCTGGGATTCACTGTGACCTTATGGCCTACTGCGAAACTAGTGGCCGCGCCATAGCTCAAGCGGTTAGTTGCTGGCTTCCCACCACGGCAGCCCGGGATCGATCCCGGGTCTGGTAAAGTGGGATTCGTGGTGGACAAGGTGGCGCTGGGCAGGTTTTCTCCGAGTACTTCGGTTTCCCCTGCCAATCTCCATTCCACCAAATTCTCCATCATCGTAATCACCCGGGGAGGTACAATAAGTACGTCGTTAAAATCGGCCTCCTATACAACGGGCACCAGAGGCTTTTCCCTGGGGGTAAAACGGCAGAGGCGTGAAGCTAACCATTCACCTCCAATTAGTGCGGAGTTCAACAATACGTGGATCTATATATCCACTTGTCCATACGTCTTCATGGTGTAGTGCTTAATTAAACACAGGAACAACTTTACCTTTTACTCTACATTATTTAACAGGGCATCTGTACTGTACGTTCGTAATGCCTGTGAGTAATAAACTGTGTTTCTCTCTCCCCAGTGGGCAAAGCTGAGAGAGGAAAAGAAGATAATTCGGATGTGGTACAGTCCTGTATTGGTAACTTCGGACGGTGGCAGTTATGGTTATGCTTGTGGATATCCGTCCTCAAGTTCCCCGTGGCTTGGCACTCTCTAGGAATCGTGTTTTTGGCGCCCCCCGTCGACTCATGGTGCAGAAGGCCCACAGCCTTGCAGAATCTGACAGATGAGCAGTGGCGTAACATGAGCCAGCCCTCTGCAGCGTCGGGGACTCAGGATCGAGACTCATGCAGAATGTACGACGTCAATTACACCGCAGAGCCTTATAATAGGCCGCCCTCCAATCACAGCACTGTTGCGTGTGTCGACTGGGAATATGACCGGTCTGTCTTCCGAGAAACCATTGTGACCCAGGTCAGATTCTCTTCCTTACCTTGAGGTTCATTTGTAACCTACTCTTTGAGAGTGCTAAGTAGGTTTCTAGATTGCGACTCTATAATTACCAACTGTTTGAACTTAATGTATACTTTGTAAATTACTTAATGATATCTCAGTGTAAGAGTGAAGAAACGCGCATATAATGAACGCGGCACTCACGAATACCGTGTCAGTCTCCTGCTCTTTTATGGTGCGAAATGTGCCCAATTGTATGTTAATTAAAATTTACCTAATGAACAACCATTCAACGTAAATATTTCATCACAAACGAGTATGTGAGGAAGATAGGAAGAAGGTAACAAACAAAGCGAGAAATAAAGGAGGAAAAATAGCACGAAATCAAGAAATAATAAAAAAAATGGACGGCTGAAGGAAGTGGGGATGGAAGTTGGCAAAGGTAAGGTTCCTGTATTTAATCATTTGAGCACAACCTAATGAAGACATGCTGGGGAGTGGAGGTATAGTTTCGCCGTTCTTGACCTCGGCACCAGATGGAGGTAATTGGTCAGCTTCACGTTCCGGCCGCTTTACTCCTCGGTAAAGAACCTCCATTGACCATTGTGTAGGAGGTTGTGTGGGCCCCAGAGCCGTTCTGGACACTCTGAAGGAGAGGTAAATCTCTTATACATGCCGGGAGTGTGTAGTGTATTTAACAAAGTTTTAGACAGGGACTATAAGAATGTTACTTAGCAAATGTCACTATTCCCATTCTTACGTGCAACGCATCCTTCTAAAACTTAATTTAAAAGTATCTTACATCACACAATGTATCTCTTTAAAAAATATTTAGAAGTTTCTGTACATTGCACTATATATTTCGACCGACATTTGTAATCATCAGGGGTTTTAAAATTGTTGGTGCAAACTGATGTGCTTCTGTTTTGTGATTCTAATATTCGATATATAGTCCCATTTACGTGTTCGTGTATATCTTGGTGCTGGGTGGCTCTTTCTATTGTGTTGTGTATGAAAGAAAAAAAAAACACGAAACCAAGAAAACATTTAATTTCTAATAAAACAATTCTCGCTCGATTATAAACTTTTAACATTCCTACCTGGTCAGACTTCTTGTGCATATGGCAGCTTGTCTTGGGACGCTGAAGTGTACTTCCCAATTTCATGTTAAGTTTCTTTTACATCATGAATTGCTCGATTACCTTATGTAAGTCTAGGAGTATTATTTTTTTAAATTAAATGATCTTGAAATAAGTTAATAGATCCTAACTATAAATCCATAAAAATTCTTCACAGTTGACAACGCAATTTGTTCTGATGCATTTGTGAAGAGCCGGTGTAGCTCAGTCAGTAAGGACAGTCGTTACAGCCTGGAGGAGAGAGACTTCTCTCTCCTGCCGCTGCGCTCAGGTCAGTTCAAAGGCCTATACAATATCCTATCCCTCGCTTCTTGGGTTAAAGCTGCCGGGGCGTGAAACTGTTCACTTATTTCCAGTTATTGCTTCGTACTCATGCTCCCTTGCCATTGTGTTGCAGTGGGACCTGGTCTGTGATCGGAGGCAGCTCGCAAATGTTGCCCAGACCGTGTTCATGTTCGGCATCCTAGTGGGAAACGTTCTGTTTGGAATGGTGGCTGACAGGTAAACGTAGCTATCACATTCTGAGAAACAACTTGTAGCAAATAAAAAAGGTTAAAAAGTAAAGCTATCCATGTAACAGGTAACAGCTATCCATGTAACCATAGGGTTGTGAGACATCGAGACTCCCACATTTTCTAGACAATCAGCTCAAAGATGACGGTAAGGTTGTCAGCCCTACGCGTCGGCCGCCCTTTAC
>NW_019723910.1:327170-385124 GCF_002891405.2 Cryptotermes secundus | reverse complement strand
TTCCTGGTACTCATTTCTGTTAAAGGCTGAGTCGACCCCAGGGCCATAGTGGCGGCTGGAAGGATTAGGTCAATTGAAAGTAAAATTATTCCATGACCTCTTCGGGAATCGAACCCCGAAATTCCGGTTTATAGTTTAATGCTTCAACCAACTACGCTATAGCGTGCCCATTGTCCTCTTAATATTTCTCTCCTCCCATTCGTGCCCCTGTTATTGTTCTCCGTCCTCTTCTCTCAGTTGTTTGTATTCTCAGTATAACTCAGTCAGTACAGCGACGGGCTACAGGCTGGAGGGCCGGGGTTGGATTTCCTGCAGAGGTAAGATTTTACTCTTCTCCATAGAGTGTAGACCGGCTCTGGAGCCCGCCCAGCCTCCTTTTCAAAGGGTACCGGAGGCACTTCCCTGGGGTAAAGCGGCCAGGGTGCAAAGCTAGCCGCTCATCTTCCTCTAGCGCAGAGGTCAAGAATGGTGGAGCTATACCTCCAATCCCCAGTATGTCTTCCTAGCAGAAAGCTTAATTACTTAAGCACAGGTACAACTTATTATTATCTCTCATTTTTTATTCCCAATTTTCCTATCCATGTTCTTATATCTCTACTTCCTTCTCCGCACAAATGTTTTCTGGCTCCAAAAGAATTAAAAGAAAACATTTTATTTTTCAGATTTGGTCGCAAGGAGCCCCTGGTTGTGGCTTGCGTGATGCAGGCAGTGTTCGGGTCTGCGTGCGCATTCATACCCTGGTTCGAAGGATTCCTGGTGATGCGGTTTCTTACAGCAGCTGCTGTTGGGGGCTCCATGGTCACAAGTTTCGTCATCTGTAAGTATGTGCTTCTCTAACGAAGGCTGGTCATACTCCCACTGCGACGTGTGGCAATGAGCAGTCTTTTTATTTCCCAATGGCTCTTCCAGCCCATTCAGGGCCCAGGCCTCTTATTCATTTTTCAAAGATGGTAGTACTCCTTGGACGAGTGATCAGCCGTCGCAAGGCCTCTACCTAAACACAAGGCAACACAAACAGAGAATAAACGCATACACACACCAAATATCCTTGCCTTAAGTGGAATTAGAACCCACGATCCCAGCGTCCGAACGAGGAAGGCAGTTCATGCCTTAGATCGCGCGGCTACTGGGACCGGAAGTGAGCAGTCTAGGTACCAATATATTTAAGAGTATAATTCCAAAGAAGCACAATTACTTACGAGAAGGATCTGCACTATTACAGTACTTTGTACTAACATTCACAATTGATATAACAGCCTTCTTTTAGCATCATAATTTGGAAAATTTTCAGTCTATTCAGAACATAAGTACCTTTTTTCTACAAACGTCCGCGCTCTATTGTTATTTACACACGCTGGTGGATTGCACGCAACAGAAGGACGTCATTCAATACTACGTGTAACAGATTTCCTGTCTCCGCAGGAAACATTCTACAGTTGAAGCTTTTTACTCCACTGACAATTAGCTTTAAATTTTTCTTACATTTTTCTACTTAAATCTTCTAGCTCTGAATGTGGAATACAATCTCAAAAGCTCAGATGTAGACAGAAGTTTTATTGGACATTGCATAATGCTTCCGGTAAAATCGGCCAGTTACTTCACGACTGGCGGTTTGCCGTCAATTTGTTCGTCTTGGCGACAAGCCTCTTGAGACTCACGATCAATTCTTTTTAGCTGGACACTTGGCGGTAACTTATGTAACATCTTTACTGACGAGAGAATGGGTCTGTCGTTCACAATTGTTGCTGGCACTCACCAGCGCAGTCATTCTTAGGTCTGGAGTCCCGTGGGACTCCAGACCACATTTTACTGTCTCGGATTCGACACTGCTACAACCTGGAGGGCCAGGTCCCCGTATTTATATCCCCGAGGGACAGGGTGGCTCAATTATACCCCCAGGCACAGGGTTCCATTTTCGTCGCCTCCTAAGACTCGCAGGGCAAATATCAATGCAGGCGCCGCGTATATTCATTAAATCGTGACAATGTAATGACAACAACTACTGTATATATAAAATGTATTTCACGCTATGGACAATTTTCAGAATAGCTGTGGTGTAATAACAGCAGCTTATTGCAAAACCTTTGAAGAATATGCAGCCGACGTATTAGATAACGTCTTCCACAAACCCGACATCGGGTTACAGGACAAGAAGCAAAGCTTACCCGGTAATCATCTGTCTTGTTCAAACTGTCTAGAAAATGTGGGAACCTCGACCACTCACATTCCCAAGGGACTTCACGACCTCTTACTGGGACACCTTTAACTTGAAATAAACGGAAAGAATATTTCTCACCCTAAGAGCTACATAGCCATAAGCTCAATTAGGTTAGATTCAAGGTTCTCACAGCAGTGGCTATAAAGAGTTCTATCTTCAGGGATATTAGGCTGTGTAGTCCGGGGAAAATCAGTCGATCTCTCGGAGGAATATATTGAGTGCATTTCCAAGGCCGAGAAAAAAGCCATACAAAAAGCAGCATAAATTTCTTCTTGCTTCCATCTGCATGCTTGTTTCTTGTTTGTCTTACCTTCGATCCTGAAGATGGAAGCTATATATTCCCCCAAAACATCCGTCGTCGACCCTCACCGGACTATATGGCATTATTACTCAGAAGATAAATATCCTTAAGTGTCACTGACTTTGTAACAATGCTTGAACGTCTGTAATGAAAGCACATCAAAGCTAATGATATGTGAGATGATCGAAAAATTAATCAGTGAAATATTAGTAGTAGTCCAGTTTTTCTTCCTGTGCATTTTTCGACTTTAGTCTGTGTCTTTGTCTGTTTTTACTTACAGGCATGGAGATTCTGGGAGGATGGTGGAGAATGGCCTTCTCTGTTTTATTTCACTTGCCTTTCAGTGTGGGACATGCAACCCTACCGGCCATTGCTTACTTCGCCAAGGACTGGCACATATTCCAGTTGGCCATATCTCTGCCTTCAATTCTCTCATTGGTTTATTGGTGGTAAGAGAATAAACTGTGATATTTCCATACAAGCCTGTTTTCGACATAACCATTGAACCAGCTCCATAGAGCTAATTTACTTCTGTTTTCAGAACAGTCACAGAAATTCCAATTCTTCATCCCGTCGAAGAGGAGGCATAATTTAAAACACATAAAGAGTTTTGAAAAAAAGAAAGGTCTTGGGTTCCGGTGGGGCCCGAAACCAAGAATGACTCTGCTGGCGAAGAAGGAAATTACTGTTCTGTTTAGTTCCATGGAGTTAAGCCCTTTTGAGAAGCCACCATTTGTTTTACTGCTTAAAAATTTCTCAATATTTTATGGCTGCAGCCTGCAGCCAACTTCTCAAGCTGGTTCCTCGCTCGCGGATTTTTATACCTTGAAGATAGAGGCTATACGTTCCTCCGAAATGTCGGTTCACAGAAGATCTACAAGGCGCCACATCCTAGAATGCGGCAGTCTTCTTAGTCACCGCCGTGAAAACCTCAAACCTTAAGTAGAATAAATCTCCCCGTTTTTCAAACTATAAATGTTGTAATTCAATTAATAATAAGTTTAAACATGGTTAGTTGATTCAAAATAGTATCAGAGACATGAAAGAAATTTTTGTTATAGGGTAATCCCTGAATCGCCACGCTGGCTGCTGGCAGTTGGCAGGGACGACAAAGCAATCGAGATTCTGGACCGGGCCGCCAGGATCAACAAGTTAGACACTTCGACTCTAGCACAGAGAATACAATCGATCAGCATTCACAAGGTACATCTTAAGTCTAATGCTCATATTACTCGCATTTTATCTCGTAAAATGTCAAACTCCATGTTCCCAGAAAAGCCTAATCAGACAGATACAGTACAGAAGCACAATATAGAGATGGCATATTATTACGATCTACAGCTCTTGTTTGATGAATATTCAATGAAATAAGAGGGAAAACAATTTCACACTCTAGTTGGTGTGAACAGCTTTGTAACGATTCGTTTGTACCTTCAAAGTAATGCAACTGATTTACGACGTTCTTTTATCATTGTACATATATTTAGTAGTGTTATACAGTAATATACGTGTACTATTCTTAATAACTAACCTTTATAGAAAATATGGTGACAGATAATATGATTTAATGTATATCTATCTATGGCTCTACAGCCCTTGTGGACCTTGGCCGCTTCTTTTAGATTCTTAGTGTAGGAACACACACAGAGACATCGGTCGTACGGAAAAATGTCTTACGATTTTTTTGCCGTACGACCTCCTTTTCATACTAGAGCGACCAAATACATTTCTTTGCTCTCCGACTGTCGTACGGTAGATGTCGCATGTCGTCACGTATGAAAGCTAAGACTACACTTTATATTCTACTACTTGATGCGACATGAACCGTACGGACGTAGTACGACCGATGTCGCTGTGTGTTCCCATCCCTTAGTCTTGTACACAATCGGTATGACTCCGTCCCAAGGCCGCTACATACACACAGAACAACACAAACACAGAATCAGCGCACAGACACATCCATGCCTTGAGTGGGATTCGAACTCACGATCCCAGTGTTTGAGCGGGTGAAGACGGTTCATGTCGTATATCGCGCGGCCACTGTAATCGGCATTTAACATATACATGCATATAAAATTACTTAAATTTTCAATATAGCGCCGTATGAATTAGTAGAATTAGTATGCTACACAAACATAAATAAAGAAGATCTTCAAGTAAAGGAGTGAAAACTATTTCAGACAGATGTCCTACATACAGAAGATTTCAGTAACATTACACAATTAAACGAAGAAAAAGAACCTTAATTGTAGGGGTACAAGATTTTCGTCAGTAATACATGAACATGAAAACCAGAGAGATAAACTTATGCAATACATAAGAGGGCGCACCCGAAACTGGGAGCCATATTCCCCCTCTAGCTAAGTACATATAACTAATCCAGTGTCTGCATACTTTATAGAACAAGACCAAGGATGTTGAGAATATGAAAAAGGCGAACATCCTGGACTTGTTCAGGACGCCTAACATGCGCCTCAAGACTGTCTGCATGTACTTCATCTGGGTTGTCTGCGGTCTCTGCTTCTATGGGCTCTCGCAGTACATGGGCCAAATCGGGGGCAACATCTTCATCAACGTCGCCATTTCCGGTTAGTTCTTCTCTATCAAGGCCGGCCGGATTTAAGGGGAGGGACCAGGGCGATCACCCCTGGGTCTCCACAAAACAGAAATAGTAAAAATTGCTTCTATAAAATCACGAAAAGTTAGCTTGTATTTCCGGTTATTATAAGAATCTTAAAGAGAGGAATTCTTGATACTGATAGGGGCCTTCACGTTGTGGTCCCCCCCACCCGCCCAATTGTAAATCCTACCCTGGCACCTAGCCATGGATAGCTGAAGTAAATGAAAATATTTCTATATGTTTAAAAACAACTGTGCTCAGTTAATTCTTGTTAATCTTCCTCTTGTGCTTAAGTATCAGCAAACTCAGCTCCTGTATCAGCTTCGAAACCCTAAATTCAGCGCCATATTATTTTCTTCTTACTTTTCGCCCTGTAGATTTACAAATCTATACCGTCCTCGGCCTTCTGTCTTTACTTATTTCTTTACCCATATGCAACAAGTCTTCAACTGTAAGAACAAAAGCAGTAGTGGAGTAGTTTATATACGCGAGATCCCGGGATCAGTTCTCGGATAGGAGACTAATATTCTGAGAACGGTCGTGTATTTTATTATATATTATTATATTTTATTATAGCGCTGCCGCTGCTACGGTAACAGGCCAGTAAACACTTCGCCCTCCCTCCCCCGAGGTAACGTAACGGCACTTCCCACTGTGACGTAACAGGGGACAACGCTGGTAACACGAGGAAACAGGGAACGGTATATAAAGGTTTCTTCCTTCCACATCCCTCCCAATTCATCAGTCACAAACAAGCTATTCCCTCTAAGAGAACAGTATGCGACACCGGCCGGAACCACTGCAGAATATTCCGTCACCTCTGACAAAGTTAGAACTTGTGTATGTGACGAATATTAAGATGGCGCTGTTGTGTAGAGTCCTCGTTAAATTTTCCTCTGCACAGCGTAAAGACTTTACTGTTGCCCTCAGTCCTTTCAAATACGGAATATTAAGGACACACAACTGACACATACAATTAACACGAGCTAAAAACATATTTGAACTCAACTACATTATATTTTTAATGTAAATATACACATAGACTACATAGCCCGAATACATTTACAATATATTCTCGCGGGACAGCTTCGAAATATTCTTGGGCCGGATCAGGTTAGTAGTCAGGCTTTGCACATCCCTGGTGTGGGGCTGCTAGTGCTAAACCCTACTATTACTGGAGGAGACCGTTTCGAACTTTGTCACGAAATGGCAATTCTGATATTTCCGTCTGTTTTCAATACCTGGTAAATACAGAGTAGGAATTGCATAATCTACGTCTAGGTACAGAGATTTAGTGAGTAAAGCGGTCCTTACAATACACCCGCCTCAGCGAGATTAAGAAAGGTGCGACGAAGTCGAATGTAGGTCAACCATACGGCGTTTTTTTTATTGAAACTGGCCAAGTAGTTTGGTTGCTGTTGCTTACAGCAGATGGAGGAATATACGGATATATCAACAGTGAAAAGCGGTTTTCAGAACGCACACAAGAACTAACACATTCCTTAAAATGTACACATTTTATGAAGTATCTTCACATTACCTGGAACTGAACGAAGTTATTGGTAAAAAGATCCAACGAATGCTATGTCGTAACGCATCAGGCTCTGATCAAATTCTGGGAACGCAGGATTCAAGTTGTTACAAATCGAAATTTTTCATTCATCTGAAACTTCAGACTTTACTGAAATGGGACTTGACATAAAAAAGTCATCAGTTATAAATATTCTATGATGAAAATAGGAAAAAATTGTGGTAATTTCAAAATTTTTAATCAGAATAACACACAATCTGCGAAAAAATCCTATGATTTTCGAAGTAGATCCACTTAACTCTTACTAATTTTGTAATTTTTTGCCCTAAAACTGCTTCAGTAACTCAGTTCATGCAGTGATTTCTTCTCCTATGTCAGGCGTCCAAAAGACTTAAAAGAGGACCATGACACAATTGACCTAAGCATTTTTTACACTAGACTCTTCATTGAAGAAGAGAGAATTTTCACTTTCTCATAGAATAACAAATGTTTACCTAACAAATTTGTGGTTCTATGAGAGCGTGAAAGTGCAAGACATCTGAGGATAATTACACTAGTAAACATATTCATATTTTATTTTTCAACGCTCTTTCAACTGTATAGGTTGTATAGCATGATCATGGCCTCTTCCGGCATTGGCCAGAACACCACAGAATAAAAGGAACACAAGATGACCAGAACATAAGACCAGAGAGTTACAGATAAAATAAGATATTTAGTATAAGCAAAGAGATAACGAGTCAAGCGACACTCTAACCAACAGGTTTAATAGACAAGGAAGAGAGGGTACGTACTGGCAAATTTCCAGTCGTAAGTTACGCTTTGTATCTTGAAACTGGGTTACTCACTGCAGCAAAACACCTTCTCCGACAGTACCCTTTCTCTCCAGGTCAATATTACCACATACCATTCTCATTTCCTCACTTCAAATTTCACCCATCCCCACACATTGTAAAGCTGTACCAATGATGACTGTTAATGTTTCTTTGTGCCCAGGCATCACGCCATGGAGGCATATATGGCGGGTTTCGTCTATATTTCATATAGTCTAGGTACAGTTCATTGAAACGAGTGACCAGCCTCGCATTTCTGCCGCAATCCCTTCGGTAATGCTTGGTTGCACCTGCACAGCGCACGGTGCCTATAGTTCAGGGAATTTCGGATCATTCTGCTTGGTACCGTAACTAAAGGAGCTGAGTCCGTTCTGAGAACCTGCCAATTGTGTAGCTACTCAAGAACTTCCTAGAATTTTACTGAAACCGAATGTTCATTCCCGTGTTCACCAAAGCCTTCCACTGGCCACATATCCTGAGCCAGATCAATTCAGTTCATACCACCCCATCCTATCTCTCTATGATCCATTTTAATATTATCCACCGACCTACATCTTGGTCTGCCTAGTGGTCTCTTTCCTTCTCGCTTTCCTGCCAATATCCTACATGCATTCATCTTCTTTCCATTTATGCTACATGCCCTGCCCATCTCATCCTCCTTGACTTGATCGTACAAGTTATGAAGTTCCTCATTATGCAGTTTTCTCCAACTTCCTGTCACTTCATTTCTCTTCAATTCAAATATTTTCTTCAGAACCCTGTTCTCGAACACCCTTAGTCTATATTCCCCCCTTAATGTCATAGACCAAGTTTCAAACCCTTGCAGAACCACAGGCAAAATTATAATTCTGTATATTCCGATGTTTCTAGACATCAAACAAGAGGACAAAAAATTCTGGACCGAATGGTAGCAAACATTACCCGAATTGCAGTCCCTCTTAATTTCTTCAGGAATCAAATTTTGATTTGTTACTGTTGTTCTCAAACATGTGAATTGTGACAAATTTTCAAAGGATCTGTTTTTAGCTGCCCTGCATTCTAGTGAGGGGACAACAATATACTTAGTTTTCTTTGCGTTCACTTCTAGACCAACCTCCTTACTAGCGTCTGTGCTTGCTTCCATATGTTTATAATAATTAAATCAAACCTCTTCCATGGAGGACGGCGATTTACGTTCTATATGCATTTGTGACCTATTTACTGACTCCCTCGTAGCTGCGCCGTGGTGGTAGATCAGTGTGTTGAAGGCCTAAGGCGGCCCATACACACGCGTGTCTGGCTCGCGAGTCCGGCTCGGCGATGAGCCGGACTCGGATTAATTTCACCACACACGTATGAGCGTGGCGCCCCACACACTGACGTGTTTGGCTCATTGGAACCCGAGCCGAGTCGGATTCGCGAGCCAGACTCGTACGTGTATGGGCCCCATAACACTGCACTATGACGTATCATCAAAGAACGTGTAAGGAATTTCAAAAGAAAATTAGACAAAATTTAAAAAATTAGATAAAAATTATTTCTCTTACGTAACGTGTTTTTAATCTGTTCCTCAGGTTTAATCTCTCTCCCTGGAATGTCAAGCTGTATATACCTGATGGGGAGATTCGGGCGGAAAAGAACAATTCTCTCCTCGCTAATGCTCGCAGCGGTTTCTTGTCTCCTCATCATGGCGGTGCCTCAAAGTAAGTCTTTTGTTTATTCCGTCCATTGCTACACTCTCCTTGTATGATTAATTTATAGAAATAAAAGAAACAAAAAATACAATTTTACACGTTGCTGTGTACGGGTGTGAAACTTGGTTTATAATCTGAAAGCGTTCAGAATGAGGAGCTGAGGAGAATACATGGACCTAAGAGAGAAGACATATCAGTATGGACGGGGGAAATTACATGATATTTTAAATATAATTTACATAAAAATGGATCGAAACACTAGCTCTAGAAGCAGAAACAGCAGTTAATCAGTTAGATACAATAGAGCGGAATTATTATAGACATGCAGTTGCAAAAAGCTTAAAAAATATCAGCCAACGTAATAGTATATTAAGTGAGAAAATCAAAAACAAAAATGAATGGAAAATCATATGTAATATAAAACAGAAAATGGAAGCAAATAATCTCATAGTAACGAAGGCAGACAAAGGAAAAACATTAATAATACACCCCCCCCCCAAAATAATTAAAGTTGTATTATTGACTGATACGTCAGTAGAATAAGACAATGTCTCAATAGAGCGGGGTGCTGAAATATAATGCATAGTAAGGGACTTCAGAATCAAACCAGTGGGGGTAAGGTGGGCGAGATATACAGCGAAAGGGGAGAGATCACAAGTATATAAATTTGTCAGAAATCCTAGACGGTTGATATCATTGGGAAACCCATGAGTATGTGGGAAGATAATATTAACATGGATATTAAAATAAATAAAATTGGAGGCTGTGGCCTGGCGTAATCTGGCTTAGTATAAATTTCAGTGCCGGGCTCTTATGAACACCGTAATGAAATTTCCGGTTAGCTAAAGAGATTGATATTTCCTCGACTAGCTGATAGAGTTCCGAGCGGTCTAAGGCATGTACTGTCTTTGCTCGCTTGGAAACCGGGATCGTGGGTTCGAATCCCACTCAGGGCATGGATGTTAATTTGTGTGTGTGCATTTCTCTGTGTTTGTGTACAGGTGGAGGCCTTGCGACGAGCTGATCACCCGCCAAAGGAGTCCTACCTAATGTGTAAGATCTAGAAAAACCGATGTGAACGGAGAAGTTCATGGAGGTAGGCCTAGGCCCACTGGGGCTGTAGTGCCAAGGAAAAAAAAGAAAAGAAAAGGTGATAGAGTTCTTAGATTTCTGGGACCCTGCTTCAAGGAGCTAGTCTGAGTAATTACGTTACAAAATAAAATGTACTCCATTTAAAAACATCAGGTCATGTTCAAGAGAGAAAGGTTTGCTTGAAAATAGGGAAACAGAGGCGTAAAAATATGAGTATTATTTTCTGGACAATATCCATCGTCCTGTTTTAATTAAAATTATGACGATGAATGATGTCCAGAAGCATGTTGTTTATTGGTGCACGATTGTCACAAACTTCTAAATAGTATAAACAAAGAGGTCTTCAGAATAAATCGAATCAGAAGGGAATCAAGAAGAAGCATCATGACTCTTTGAATATTAAAAATAAAACGTTAAAAATAAGATTATGATAATCTTGTTTTGCAAGTAGCTGAAACTTCATCTGTCAGATTGAGGGAAGAATGTGGCACCGATGTGAGTGCTTTTTAAAACAGAATGTCGAGGAGAATAGTATTTCGACTAGTAACAGAAAGCCGGGTAAAGGTAGATAATGAGGATTTTCGTTAATTTGACTCTTCGCCAAATAGAGGGGATAATAAAATCAAGGAGGCTGGGATCAGCAGGACATGGGGCAGATGATTAAGTACAATACACACAATTTTTTTGTAGAAAAAATTTCACAGAAAAATATCTGTGGAAGGAATTGTTGTAGATGGGAGGCTAGCATACTAATACAATGAATTCTAAGGAAATGAGGGTATAGATTGGATTAAACTGGATCGCGGTGGGATACAGTGAAAACGCGAACGCTAATAAAACTTCGGGTTCCACAAAAGTAGGGATTTAATTTACCAACCGGGCACGTCGAAGATGGACCAACTCTCTCGAATGTCCGCGAGAAGTAATTCAATTCATGTGAAGGCCGCCTTCTCTGTCGAGAACTTGAGGACAGGCATTAAGTCCGACTGTCACAGCGAAGCTGAAAATGAATATTGTTTGTTTTCAGCGCCGGAGTGGCCCAAAGCGACGCTGGCAGCGTTGGGAATCTTTGGGATGTCTGTGGCCTTCCCCACTGCATACCTCTACGCCGCAGAACTGTTTCCCACCGTGGTGCGAAACGTGGGACTCGGGTCTTCTTCCATGTGCGCCCGCTTCGGATCTATGGTTGCGCCCTACGTCACCTCTCTGGCGAGTACCGAATCACTTTCAAATCCTCCTTGCAATTTTAAATATTGATTGACGGCTGATTCCAGTATTTTTGAGAGGAACATCTCTCTGATCCCTCAGCCTTCTGACTGATACTTAATGATGTTTTCACCTGCTCGGATCTCGCAGCGTAGAATGAAATGGGAAAATGATTGTGAAATAAGGATTTTGGAAAGAGACGGTAAAATTGCAGACGCTCTAAGATGGGTATTGCTCTTTATCTTCACTGCTATGATTGATTATTAATGACGATTTTCAACTGCTCAAATCACAGCGCAGAAAGAAATGGAAGATATTTATGCATCATATGAAAAAGTAAAATGTTCGGAAGGAGAAAAATATTATGTTTTTGGACATTATCCACCGTCTTGTCTTCGTCTAAAAACCGTCCTGTTTTCATTTCAAAACAATGTTTCGGAGACTGGATTCTGTCTTCGAAACATTGCGTTTTGAAAAATAAACAGAACGGATTTTAGAGGGTGACAAGACGGTGGATAATGTTCAGAAACAAAATATTTGTATTAATGTACCGTCGTCACAGACTTTTAGATCTTATTTGGGAAAGAGATGATAAAATTTCTGTCACAGCATTCACTTAGACTGAGGGAGTCTACAAAAAGAAACTTCTATCAGGAGAGTTAGGCCTATGTCAGTTATATGTATTTCTATCTGCCTAACATCACTGGCCCTATGTATAAAAAATGTTACACTACACTAAACCAGATACTATAGATACTGTTTCCAACTTCAAACAGGTTCTGATCGACATTTTAGTGTCAAAACTGCCAATGATCTACCACCCCCTCCTATCGTCGTACCTCGCTTTAAGCAAAAATATGGGTAAAAATAACACGACACATGATTCTTGCTGTAAAAGCAACATACGTCGAAAGTATGGACTTACCTTGTTCGTTACGAACAGCAAAATAGGAATGACTAATACGTATTTTGCCTTCAAAATCTGAATATAATCATATTATATTACAAGTGAATTTACATGCTTTTCACGCATAATTTCCTTATAGGCTTATGAAATCAATCAAAAATCGTCCCGCGATCGACGCGCTGGACATGCCTGCTATAGGGTTCTGACGATGGTGTATAACACACAGAGATACTGGGTTTTCGGACTTTTTCCATCGTCCGGATTGTAAATAACTAAGAAAAAAACACAACATTTCGGAAACTGGATCTGTTTCCGTCCTCAGGTGAGGGAAGACGCTTTGAGGCTAGCTCTTTCTAAGGGACCCAACAGAGTAGGCGTCTTCCCTCACCTGAGGACGAAAACAGATCCAGTTTCCGAGATGTTGTGTTTTTCTTAGTTATTTACAATCCGGACGATGGACAAAGTGCGAAAACCCAGTATCTCTGTACACTAAACTAATTAACTAACTCCATGGAACTGAGTGTTCCTTGGGAAGCTACTCAAGAATTTCCCAGAATTTTATGGAGTCCGAAGGCTCATTACCGTGTTCACAAGAGCCCTCCGCTGGTCCCTATCCTCTCCTGGAGAAAAGTCTCACGTCTCTGCCGAGAATCAAAACCCAATTCCTTGGCCTCCAGCCCATAGCCAGTAGCTGTACCGACTGATCTATCGCAACTGGAAACTTGGTGCAATTCGAAGAATATTTTATCTTATCCCCCCAGGTTGAATTAATTTGCGGGTGAGTACTGAAATGTTCGTGTTTTTCTCTTACAGACGACGTTTGGCTTTTTTGTGCCACCTCTGACGTTTGGAGTAGCCCCATTAGTTGGGACCCTTCTGTGTCTCTTTCTCCCAGAGACAGCCAACACAAAGCTTCCAGATACCCTGGAGGAAGGAGAGAGTTTCGGAAAGTACGTATAGGATTCATTTGGAACTAGGAGATATAATTTGTATTGACTATATAAAAGAAAAACACGAACTGGGAAAGCTACAACCTAACTCAGTACGGAAAACCCTGCACATATATCTGAAAATTATAAATTAAACTTTGAGATATATTTAAATTTACTTCTTTTAACCCTCATTCCCACTCCATAAGTATAAAATGTATCATTTTTCGCTTAGTGGGGGGGTGGAGTCCAAGTGGGTCCACTCGGCACGGCGGCCACTGATTGGTCTATTGTAACTGCCCCGGGTGATTATGACGGAGAATTTGGTGGAATGAAGATTAGCAGGGGAAACCGAAGTCCTCGGAGAAAACCTGCTCCAGCGCCACTTTCTCCACCACAAATCCCACTTGACCAGACCCGGGATCGAACCCGGACCGCCGCGATGGGAAGCCAGCGACTAACCGCTTGAGCTATGGCGCGGCCTAAAGTAAAATGTGTCATAGGAATAACTTTATTGCTTCGGCGATACGACTTTTAGAATAACAAGAATAATAATTCTGAACCACAGAAAACGTAATTCCGACAGACATTACAACATTCGATCTGGCAAAAGCTTACATAAGAAAATCATCCGGAGACAGGAAATAGCTATATCGATTTGGCCCAACTGAGCAGGGTCCACCTGAAGACGGAGACAGAAACCAGTATCGGAAAAGTTGTGTGTGTGTTTAAATAAAAACTGGGCGACGGATAATGTCCAGAAACAAAATGATTGTATCTCAGATTATACTGTAGGCATCCGGTATATTCTCTATAGGGTAACAAAATAAAGAAGATCGTGACTCCAACTCCAGCCCACTGTCCCACTGTCACAGCGACCCAAGACTCGGAGACCACTACGATGAATTAAAGCGATCAAAGTCAATAATTTATTTATTATATCAAACTCAGTAACAATTCCGGTCGTGTAAAGATTCATAGATTGTTCTCGCCCTTTAAAAATTGATTTCGCACCTCACAGAAAAACACTGTCCTTACATTAACAAAGACTGGACGATTAACGCTGTTTAAAGAAAAAAAAACGCAGCTCATTTTGAGAAAAAAAGGAAAGATATAAATATGTTGTGTTGGAAAAGTGGAGAAATTTTAATGTTGACGCAAGTGGTACATATATTAATTAACCTTTATGATTTAAAGGCTAAAATAATAAATAAACTTTGTAAAGTCGTTGTTCAAGAGTTCTACGTAAAAAAACACCCGTTATTTCAGGAGAAGTGGAAATGTAGGGAGGACATTCTAGTCCACGTATCTTGTTTAAAAATCATGCTTTAAACCTATGTCATATTTATGATATCCAAATACGCCAACTTTTAAAATTAGAAACCGTAAGACTATCTGCATTCAAATATCATGTCACAAAATTATATGATACATAATCAACGAGAGCGATATGGCTCACCTATCTGCAATTACATAATATAATTCTAATTTCAGATAATAAATCACCACAATTTAATAGTTATCCCTTAATGCAATAACAAAATCATACACATGGACATTAAAAAAGTAACTTAAAATGTCATCAATGTTGCAAAGCATTACATAAAACAGTAAATTTCCGAACAAATAACTGAAAATATTTTCTAAAGTGAAGAAGATAATTATCCCAAAAGAGTACATTAAAAACCTTCATAAGGAGAGGTTAAATACGGATAAAATACATAAACATGAAAAACACACTAGTCTCAAATATGAAAAAAACTAGCCAACATAAATTGAAACGAGACAGTAATGTCTTTGTCTTACCTCACGAGCCTCACGAATATATGCACCATCGCGGTTACAATTATGTACATTTGAGTGCTTCTTGATTCGGACACAACATACACCCCTCACAAACTCGAGACGCTGTAGACCGTAGCAAACAAACTGATGCGGAAACCGCCACGTCACTTACAGTGGTGCCTGGTATCTTACTCATGGGGTTAGTTATTGGGACACGACTTTATGAGGGGCGGAGGGATACATGCTCTGCTCGGTACTAAGCCCCGTTGGACCGTCTCCAATTGCCGGCTTTGGCATTAGGGATGTTGAATTTTCATTTTGTCTTCTACTAGAACATTTGTGAAGCACAGTAAGCTTGCATACAAACAATGAAAATAAAACAAAATCAATATAAATAGAAACGGTATGGTTCATATTATAATTTATGCGCATGATTTCATATCTGCTTAAAATTTGTACTTTTTGTTTTGCAGGAAAATAAATAAAACCAAAACCACAACAGGATCCTCAAATAAGGGCTTCATTGATGAGGACAGTCCAGTGAAGCCGTATTAAATAATTACATACTTTTAATTCTGCTCCTTTGTGACTTCGCCAATATTTGGAGTAGTGACAGCTAATAATATTTTGGCTACATGTACCCAGTCACATCCTCAAGTACCTGGATTCCGTCTCAACACAATCTTAGTGTCTATACAGTGATAGTGTTTGTAGTGGCTATGTTGGCTATTAGTGTTCATGGAGAACATGAAAGTAATGAAAAAGGCCATAAAGATTTGTAATCATGTAATCTTGTTAAATAATCAAAATTAACAGCTTCACAAATTTAAAATGCTAATTCTTTTCCAGTCTTCTACATGACAAATGGTAACTGGCAGAAAGCCTGCCGCAAAAGCACTGCTAGACGAAATGTCTCTTATCTCTGACATGTCTTATGAATGATGGATGCATTATGGACCTGATATGTTGTGACGTCATGTAGGCTATAGTATTACCACTTGGATAAAGCAACTTTATATAACGAGATGGATTTAAAAAATTACATTCCATGTAGAGATTTTTTTAAATAATTTATATGGTTTTTGAAATGGTGTTTTCATAAATAATTGCCAGTATAAGGTTATAAAGGTATAAAAATAGACGTTCACGGAGATTTTCCTCCAATAAAAATATTTCAGTGTTGAAACTACGAACTTCTTCATCCCTCTGCAAACGATGGATCAGACACTGAATTATTCAGTTAACACCTCTTCCATAACAGTATCAAAAGTGGATTCGATTTCTTCCCTGCAGGTCTTTTAGTTGTTATGAGGAATATTGAGGTAAATGTTGCCATTAAAACTCCCCACAAAAATAAATCTTAACGGTTATTGTTTCAGGAATACGGTGACCTTGAGCGGCCACATTGAAACCGTTGTGGCAAAAGGTTTGACATTACTCGTGCGCCTAATATTCGCAGAATATATACTGCATGGATAAAAAGCCGCCTTGTTCATGTTTCCTGAGTCCTGAATTACTAGGTGTACGTCATGAACAAGCAGCTGAAAATATGAATACTTGTTAACAGTCCCTTCCAGAGATGTTGGGCGAATATGTCTTGAAGGCTGATAAGGAGGTCGCAGGTCCCTTTACTAAAAATATTCTTATTTTCTTGCGTCCTGTCCTATGTTACATTCCAGCTGTGAAAATACTTCCGCGTTTAAATGGTATTAACATATTTTTTCAAGATCCTATATTACGAACTTTGCAAATCTTGTAGGTTTTGAGGTTTTCACGGCGATGACAATGAAGAAAGTCGTCTTCTGGGTTTAGGCACCGTGTATTCTTCGTTTTGGCCGACGTTTCGAGGAACGTAGCGCCTCCATCTTCAGAGCAGTTGAATAGCTTGGAATGCGGAGAGCGGTAGCTACTGCTACGTCGGCCAAAACGAAGAATACACGGTGCCTAAACCCAGAAGACGACTTTCTTCATTTTCAAATCTTGCTTTCATATTTAAAGTTACTGGAAAACACTAAGGAAAACTAAGGAAATTTTATGTTATTGCCTGACATTCTGATATCAGTGAAGAAATGCAGCTGAGTCTGTTGAAATGCCAGGCTTGGTAGATTTAGTTTAACGATTGTTTTGAACAGCAACTAAAATATATATTATATGTTACATTACGAAAATTTTGTTTGTTGTATTTTCCTGAGTTCAGTTATTTCCAACTTCTACAAAAATATCCAGTTGGCAGGACATTATACAATATATATAACACACACACATATGTAAATGCCTCTGTGGTTTAGTGGTCAGCGTTCCTGGCTACAGATCCAGAGGTGCGGGCTCGATTCCCGGCGCTACCAGATTTTTTTCGGAGAAGTAGTGGGTCTGGAACGGGGTCCATTCAGCCTCCTGATGATAATTGAGGAGCTATTTCAAGGAAATAGCGGCTACGGTCTAGAAAATCGAAATTAACGACCGTGGGGATTCGTTGCGCTGACAACGCGACACCCTCTATCCGCAAAAGTTGGCACTAAATTTCGCCGACAAGTGGCGGTCGCTCGCTCGGTTGGTATAGTTCGCTTGCGGACTAAAATCACGGAGTGTGTTGTTTTATATGGGTAAATATTGTTAAAATGCTGACAGAAGATTGGAATAAGGGAACGATCGCAATAAAATTCACGAAAGGTTGATGAAACATGTGATGCATTTAACTTAGAATTACAGCTTTGCAAAATGAGAAGCAGCTAATAACAATAAAAGATTCAATGTCAACAAGAATAAACTTTTTATTTACAAATCCGGAATATTACATTATATCTGTGGCTTCAAACTACGATAATTGTTTCCATAAAACAGTTCAACAGTGACTTCTTTTCCATCAGAATCGTATGTCTAAGATTTAACTTTTTTAAAAATATCAATAACTAAGTCGTGTATCGTTCAGATTTTCTTAAAGAAAAACAAATTGAATTTTATAATAATACAATTTTTAACCGAACGTGAGCCTTTAGTTCAGAACATAATGATATTACATATATAAATGTCAGTAAGCGAGAGATTTGTCGTTGACATTACGCAATTTCTGGTTACTACAAAAACGTACTTCCAGTTATTATAAAATTCATGAACGTAAGTTATGCGGGTTATGATCGAGTGAGAAGAGTTTTGGTTTAATGTATCGTGTCTGTTCTGTGGTTACTGATAACATTTTGAAGTTGAGATGTGAAATGTAGTGTACTGTGTAGGGAAGACAGTTTATGATTGGTTATTTGTGCGTGTTAATCGTGGGAGATAGCGGTGAACTTTGGCTTTGACGCAACATTCCGTAACATCTAGGACTAGAAAGGAATATGGGAGAAAGTAGGAGACGTTAAACTTTCGGGAAGTTTGTATAATAAATGAGGGATACCTGCCACCGAGTGCTCAACAAGTGTTACGCTAGATTATTGTATGATATTTGTAGCAAATTTCCCGGTAATTTTAAAATCACATAAAATGTGACACATCTTAGAAATCTAAAGTAATACATAAAGTGTAATTCGGTTGAACAAGCACAATAATTCTATGTGTAAGATTTAATACAACTTAAATATTTCGACTGCAACATTCTCACCATGAGAACAATCAGCAATAGAGGTCCAAAACTCCAAAAGTTTCAGCGTTGCTGCTGTGATACTTGGATGTAGTTTCTATTTTCCTTATCTTGGATACATTTTCTGAAAATAAAAGTAACGTTATGGGAAGGCGTTTTCCGACAAGTAACCTCAAGAACTCACCTCAAAGCGGCAATCAAGCTGAGAAATATTCTCATAGTAAACACAGCCAATGCCACTACATACCTCCCAAATTGTTCTCCATCTTCCAGTGTGTCTGGAAGTCTGCAGTTTTTTGTTTCTGGAAGGAAATAAATCACAGCAGCTCCAACCAGAGAACAGCAACCAAAGATCAGAGGCGGCCAGAAATTTCCAAAATAGCCCTGAGAAGAAAATTTGCTCTCGTAGTATTTTATTTATTGCTAGTGGGGTGGGACTAAGTCCCTTGTACTGCGGCCACTTCTGGTCTATTGTACCAGCCCCAGATGATAGGTGAGAGTGATTGTGGAGCAATTGGTGGAATGAAGATTGGCAGGGGAAACCGAAGTACTCGGAGAAAACTTGCCCCAGACACTTTGTCCATCACAAATCCCACTTGACCAGCCCCGGGATCGGGAAGCCAGCGACTAACCGCTTGAGCTATGGCATTCAACTATTTCCATTTTCTCTTGAGATCAAAACCAAGCAGAAACAGGAACGAGCGAGATGTGCGTTGATACTGATTCATAATATGGCCGCTCAAATCAGACCAAGGTGAGAGTAAGTGAGATTTGAGGTTTTCACGGCGGTGACTATGAAGAATTCCGTCTTCTGGGACGTGGTACTGTGTAGCTCTTGTGATCTACACGGCGCCACATCCCAGAAGACAGCATTATTCAAAGTGAGACTACATCAGGAATTGCGTATATTCTATCATTTATGTAAACATTTGTCAGTAACCTACTTCTGGAGGAAGAACAGTAACGAAAACGTGCTTGTTAAGTTACTGGCGCTACAGCCATCATTTGGGCCTAGGCATACCTCCATGAAACTCTCCGTTTCACTTCTGTTTACTAGATCTTACACATACGGTAGGACTCCTCATCCTCCTCCTCAGCTCATCGCAAGGCCTCTACCTGTAGACAAACACAGAAAAAACGCACACAAACATCCATGCCCTGAGTGGGATTCGAACCCACGATCTCTGCTTCCGAGCGAGCGAAGGCAGTGCATGCCTTAGACCGCTCGGCTACCGTGACCGGCTAAGTTACTTATTCAAACGATTTACTAGCGAACTAACGCCCATTCCCGTAGAACAGGACAGGGCAAGATGAGATCGCGAATTTTTTCATTTTATAGGCTTTTTGTTAACAGGTGCATTACCGTTTGTTGTTTTGTTACGAACAGCCACTTACCAAAGACTTGATAAACGGAGCAAGTATAGACCCGAAACGACTGAACATAGATGCTGAACCTAGTCCGACGTTTCGGACCACAGTAGGAAATAGTTCCCCGGAGAAAACATAAAGGGCTGGGAAGGTCAGACACATCCCAGTAAGAGCAATCGCCGATAGTAGCACACGTGGCCAGTCTCCGGGAAACATACCTGAAAAAAATTGAATTTTAACAGCAAGCTGAGAGATATATAAGTATGTGGGATAGAGCACGACTTTGAAAAGAATGGTTTAAATGAATGGGCACTTTTGAAATATGCATATACAAGTATACTGTGTTTCATGAGGATGTGAACAGGTTCTGAGTAGAAATTATGAGCTTACTTTCTCTTAGGCTAAGGAAACACGTATTATAAATTAATGAAGTTATTCAGCGCCGATAATCTATTTTGTATGTACCTGCTACTACTAGAAATTCAAACTGCATAAAAGTGATCAGATATGTGTAATTAAGATTCCACCATTAATGACCTCGGTACCAGATTGAGGAGAATGGTCAGCTTCACACCCCGGCCGCTTTATCCCCGTTGGATAGGAGACTGGTTGGGCCCCAGAGGCGGTCTGGGCGCTGTGCAGAAGATTAATACCTTGCCACGGCGGTAATCAGAACTGGACTCCTTGGACGGGGGATCAGCCCGTCGCAAGGCTGCTGCCTATACACAGTACGACACAGACATAGAATAAACGCAGACAGACATCCATGCCCTGAGTTGGATTCGAACCCACGATCCCAGGGTTAGAGCGAGAGAAGACAGTTCATACCTTAGACTGCGCGGCGACTATGATCGTCACCTTACTAGCCCTTGATGAGATAAAAATGGAGCATTTGTGGAATTATAACTGTAAGTTTAAGGCCATGCTCAACTGCCATTTTGATCACTAAAAATTCTACGTATATTATCCTGGCACTGAATTTGGGTCTCCCTGGAGCTGAATTACTAAATAAATTCCTCTCCTTTGGCAGGACCTGAAGGTGCATTAGTGTATTCACAAGAGAACGCCGATGCGCCAGATGAAACCAATCCACACACTCCTATCCCATTCCCTTCTTATCTATTTCAATTTTATCTATACATGAACGTTCAGGTGCTACTGCCCCGGGTTAATAACGGACAACGAAATCTGAAGAAATGTGGTGCTGACCTGTAGGGACAGCTATGAGCAGGAGACATGAGACAGCAGTGACAATGTGGGAGGTGCAGATGCTTTTCTTTCGCCCGAAGCGAACCACGTAAATGCATGCCAATGTCCCAGGCACGCCTATAATACCTGAAAAAGTCAACATATTTACACGTATTATTTAAAATTATTGAATCTGTGTGACTAGAATGAATGGGATTTTGAAGGAACTTCCTTACTTAGGAACCAGACAGGACACAGATCAAGGATACAGCCTTAAAGACAATATGGGAAGGTGCTTCAAGGTTAGAAATAAATTACAAACCAAGAAGTGGTGATAAATGAGTATGGAGCAATGTTGAAGTGTTGATTAGCAGGTAAACATTGGAGAAATTCGAAGAAAATTCCCTTCCAGTGCCAGTTCCTCCACTATGAATCTCACATGGAATCACCGGGGATTGAATCCAGGCCTCCTCGTTGAGAAGCCAAAGTTTAGCCTCCGGAGCTATGGCACAGAATTAATAAAGTGTTATAACATCACAATTCTTTTTTGTGCTTCCTATATGCCTTATGAAGAGAACTCCTTTTTTTGTAAGATTTGAGGTTTTCACGGCGGTGACTATGAAAAATGCCGTCTTCTGGGATGTGGCGCCATGTAGATCTTGTGTAAACCGACGTTTCGTAGGAACGACGGTTTATACAAGCTCTAAACGAGGCCACATCCCAGAAGACGACATTCTTCAGAACTTCTTTTTGTCTCAAAGATGAACTCTTCTGAAAAGAAAGAAGCATGGCATTGGAGAAGAACTCAACATATCTACTACAAGGTAAACAAATTAAAGTTGTGTTTGTACTTAATGATGCAAGACGCCTTGAAGGCGAATGGGGGCGTATAAGTATGAAGAGTTCTGTCTTTTGGGATATGATGCCGCTTAGTCCGGTGAAGGTCAACAGGATGACATGGTTTTATATCTCAGAGGTAGAACTCTTCACAGGCATCGCTGCGTAAACCCAAAATCCAACAAAGTAGAAGTGTGTCTGTCTTAATTTTTAAACTCGACAGTAGACACATGCGAGTGGTTAGCTTCAAGCTCCAGCCTCTTTCCTCAAGCGTAAAAAGCTCCTGTGCATACTGGACAAGAGGCTAAGCAGGCCGGTTGGAGGTCGGGGTAAAAGTCTCTTGTCCTTGCCCGGAATCTAATCCTGCCTCCCTGACGGCCATCGCGTAGCCTTGTCACTGTTTCGTCTGAGGAATTCCGAGCTCACGGATACATGAGATCAGGACATCTAAACACAATATGAGAAACACTATTTGTGCTGCCCACGAGTCCTTGTACAGTTGGCCTGCACGAGTTAGTAATCACCGTATATCCTTGAAAGATAGAAGTAAAGATGAATTATTTTATTGGTAAAGTACAAGGGACAGCGCAGCGATGGGATAAAAGCAATAACTTCTTCTAATTCGAACCACCAGGTTTTGGAGGATAATATTAAAATGAATCTAAAAGTGTTTTAAACCACGCTTGTAAATAAATAATGATAACAATTTATAAATATTTTAATATATTCATGCACATTGCTGTAGTTGTTAAAGGCTCATATTTTATATTCATGACATTGTAATGATATTTTATGTATGTATTGATAATGACCAATGACTTTGTAATAGTAGTTTCCGCTTGTATTGATATGTCCTTCTGAAGACGGTCTCTCAGACCGAAACATGTCAAGGATGAAAGAATAAAAAGGAGAAGAAACATTTATCAATGACACTGGACAGAGTTGATAAACTTTTATAAGAATCTCAAAGAACCCTTGCCTATTGGCGCAGCGTGGTTTCAGCCTGTTCATGACAGGGTTCAGTGTCAGGCTCTTGTGAAGAAAGTAAGAAACATGGCGGTTTATAACAGGCAGGAATTATTTGAACTAAGTAAATATCAGGTTCCCAAGAATAATTTTGGTGCATGGATGGGTGTAACCCTTAAGTTGTTTCATAATAAAAGCTATGGCTACTGAGATTTTGTGTGGTGTCCTAAATTTTCTGTCTATGGCTCTACAGTCCGTCTGTTGGACCTTGGTCGCTTTTTCAGTTTCGTAATCCTACACACACATTAGGCAGGACCCCTTGGACGGCGGATCAGTTCGTCGTAAGGCCGCTACCTATACAGAGAACATCACAAAGAATAAACGCACACAGACATCCATGCCTGAGTGGAATTCGAACCCACGATCCCAGAGTTCGAGCGAGCGAAGACAGTACATACCTAAGACCGCGCGGCCACTGTGATCGGCGGTGTCCTGAATGCTAAAGATAAATTACAGGCTACTTCTCTTTGTTCCAGAAATAATTACAATGTTCCTCTTTTCTGGCAAGTGATAATCATATTGTGAATTCTCGAAAAGTTTTTCAGACCTACTGAAGGTACGGTCTTGCCCTACATCATGACTAACCAACCACGTTTCTTGTCTCACCTGCTATGACTGTGGTAACAAAGACGTTCCCGCCAACCTTGCTCAGAGTCTGTGAGAAGCCAAAGAAGCTGAGACCTGCCATAAACCAGCTGAAGAAGAGAGACAAGGAGTTCCGACGAAGGTTCGGTGTGCGCATTAGGTCGGCCAAGGTCGCCTTGCGGTCGCCGCCGAAATCTTCCCGCTCAGACCTGGTTCTCTGAACAGCTTCCTTGACTGCTGTCACGTCACGATTGTTCCATCTGGCTGCACTTTCGAAGATTCGGAGGGCTTCCATGTCTCTGCCCACGGCCATCAGCCACCTCGGGGACTCCGGGATAAACCTGTTGCAGACACAATTCACACCTTCTTGAATAAAGTGTGGTAAATCTAACATTCTCCTTGTGTGGTTTGCTTTGTGATGCTGACAACACCTCATCCTGTAGACGTCGGATGGCAGGATGACTGGTGAACAGATACTTGGAAAGGATTTGGAAGGAAGAGGGCCAGGTCCAATTGACGTGCTTTGCTGGAAATTCCCTACTTGAACTGAGGAAGACCACAAAAGAACCTCACTCAGGATAGCTGGTGTCCTGACAGATAATCGAAGACAGATCCTCCCAATTATAAGTCTAGGGCATTACTGTTACATTAACTTGCTCGGTACAACCGTAAATTATGTAAACATTAATTGAATTATTTCTTCTGCCCAATTTAATTTAATTTTATCTTATTTCTATATGCAGTTGTTGCTACTGCAGCATTTAATATTTCTGTACTCACCACCAATATACAAGGAACACGGCCGATATTGCAGAGAGCGTGAACTGAAAATCCCGCCAGTCTCTCTGGAGATAGGAAACCCCAGCCATTAGACAAATTCCTAACGAAAATGGAATTTGGTATAAAATTGCTATTGTTGTGCGCCATTTGTTTCCGACAATTTCCATGACTGAAAAAAAAAAGAAATTAATACCATGGGGGGTTACGCGGGCAATAATAAACTGGTGCCCTGCCTTTTACTATTTCCTAGTTTTTTTATTTCGCTATACAATTAAAATTATTTAAAACTGATACTTGAATGAGTGAAAAAAAATCCTGTTCGGAAAAGATTTCTCGATCCAAAAATGCTCTCATAAAGCTATGTTTCTTTCGCTGTGTCCTTCTTGAATTTATATGAGAAGGAATTTTCCTTTCACTAAAGCAACGAATTTGGCTCGACTATCGACAGAAAAAGTTGACAGCGCTTTTATTGAAAAATGACGAAGTGAGAAATGAATAAAAGGAGGAAGAAAAAAGGTAAATGTGGGGAGAAAAAAATGTTATTTCACATTTAAGCGTACATTTTAATATTGTGAATATCTGTCGATACAAACTAAACCCGTAGCCCTCAATGCTCTCTTATACAAGGACCGGAAAATTATCGGTATATAACACAGTTTAGTACCGGGGTTCCCAAATGTTTCTGGACCACGGATCATTTCGTGGACTTATTTGGCCGAGTACCGCAATATTTTAAGAATCTTGAATGGAAGGAGAATGAAATTTAGCCATCAGTCATGACTGCATGAATTTTAAAATGAAAATAATATCAAATTTTTTTGTCGTGCACATCACATGTTTATTTGCGCATACATGAAAGATCTTGATTTGAAGATACAGTCGAAACACTTGAAAAAATTCCCCATTTTTCTGGTGGTCCGCGGCCATACTTTTGGGGGACTCTGGCTTAGCACAATATGAATGGTTGCGCCGTAGCTCGAGCGGTTAGTCGCTGGCTTCCCACCGCGCCGGCCCGGATTCGATCCCGGATCTGGTCAAGTGGGATTTGTAGTGGACAAAGTGGCGCTGGGGCCGGTTTTCTCCGAGTACTTCGGTTTCCCCCTGTCAATCTTCATTCCACCAAATTCTCCGTCATAATCACCCGGGGCAGGCTACAATAGGCCAGTCAGTGGCCGCCGTGATGAGTGGACCCAGTTGGACTCCACCCCCCACTAAGCGAATTAGTACAATATCAATCCATAAACTTAAAGAAATGCATGTAATATAATATTGATTTGGCAGATGTCACAGTTAGCCACCGAGTAGTGGCTATTGAAACGTATGTAAGGGGACGCATGAAATAAGTTGTCAACACATCCAGGGATCTGGGGGTTGGAGCACGGCTCAGTCTGAGGATGCAGCAGACGAACCCTAACCTCCATGCTTTCTTCACCATAAGAGGAATTGCGGGGAGGGAACAAAATATAGAAATGTTCAGCAAAAATTATTCAGATTGCTGTCTTCTGGGACGTGGCTCCGTGTAGATCTTGTGTGAACCGACATTTCGGAGGAAAGTATCGCCTCCATCTTCAGGGTAGAAGACTCCGTGAGCGAGTAACCAGCATGAGCAGATGATTGCAAAATCTACACGGCGCCACATCCCAGAAGACGGAATTCTTCACAGTCACCGGCGTGAAAACCTCAAATCTTACAAAAATTATTCAGTTGTTAAAGTAAATGGGGGAAAAGATTGTTTTTGCAATATTGTAAATTTTTTCATCTGTGGCAAATCAATAGGATTTACACGGTCAAATTGGAATTTATGTACCGGCGTGTATAAGTCGCGGGTGAGGGCTCCACGACAGAAAAACAAAGGTGTACACGACGATTGATTTTATGTTTTACACTGTCTTCAATTTATGACGCTGCGAACGGGTTTGGAAAAAGTTGTCCATCCAAAAATAAAAACCGGTAAGATACCGGCGGCCTCACGGCAGCAGGATAGCCTCATACAATGAAATCCTTGTAGTTTCGCGTAGAAATACTGTAGTACCAACCTAGAACAAAGCTGATTATCATTGTTCCTCCAGTAGCCACAGCCATAAAGAAGCGAGCCACTAGGAAACCGCTGAACCAGGGTGAGTAAGCAGACAACACGCCAGCGGCCGCCTGTAATCCTATCGCGAAAATAAGAGGCACTTTGCGACCAATTCTGCAAACAGGAAGGCAGAGATTATGTTATAGACTATGGTCATGTCTACTTGTCTCTAAGTACTTCACTTAGTAGATCATCGAGATGATAATGCAACGATGCAACGATAAAGTTTATTGGAAAACATCAGGATAAAGCATCGCTCTGTGTCATAAATGTATATTACTTACTTACTCAGAGGCTCTACGATCTGTGAAAACTTTTGTCTCCATGGGACAGAAACCCATTATTCTCTGCTCTCTGCCTGTTCCCTCTATCTCTGAAGTTTCAGCTCAAGTAAACAATTTTCTGCATCTTCAGGCCATTTCAACATGGGGCCTTTCACTTTTCTACTACTATCGGGGTTTAAAATATTTACTGAAGTTCTGTTGGTAGATAATGTTTAAATGATACCTCGATATGCGACATCACTCGCTTGCTTTTCCTTATTGATCTAATCTTCCACTTTTATCTCGCCCAGGACAGAAACGAGAGACTAACAGGGTTGTAACGACTTGAATAATGCGAAATGCAAAAAAAAAAAAAAAAGTAATTTTGTTGGATCTGTTTTCACGTTGTTGAGCATGAAGTTTACGGTCTTCTAGGATATGACGCCATGCAGCCTGGAAGAAATTTACTTTTGTTTCGGAGGAACAAGCAAGTCACTGTATTTCTTCTGGCTTATTTTGGACTTCATCCATCGTCTGGTATGTAAAAGACAAAAGACCACGACGTTTCGGTACAGTATACACCATCGTCAGAATCCTTTCAAGTCTATCTAAGCAAGTCACTGTTTGCTCCTTGCTAATTGCTTACTTGGCTAAATTTAGAGACCCTACTTTACGCCTACACATCTGTGAACTTCTGCCGTATCATATGGCGCGATGTCCTGGAAGATAGTACTCTTCATAGCAGTTCTTCTATTTAAGTTTTAAATGTCGGTACTTCCGCTGTGGGTTACCAAATGAAGTCGGAAATGATATCATGAGAGTTTATATTTGACTTCAGTCTGTGAGCTTCCAAAATACCAAGAAGAGATTTTTCAAGAATGAACTCAGAGGATGTCTAATGCACAGTGCAATATATCAAGGTGCAATTGTAACCCTCATATTTCTAGAAGGAGTGCAATGTGTGCATAGGCTCATACAGGTAAAGATTATTTAATTATTTTCATTGCAATCATATTCCAGCAAGTAGTTACATAATTTAGAGGAGACCTGTATCGGCCTCACTCTTCAGTTAAATCCATGAACAGTAAAGAATTACTGAGTAAACGGTCGCCATTATATTGGCCGAGTAAATTGATTTCTTACCGAACCAAAAGATTCACTACATCATCAGCGGTCTCTGTTCTGAGCCAATTAACACTCAATTAATATTATATCAGTGTATTCTTTAAGATATTCAATGTTATTCTAAATTATTTTCGGGTTTTCCATGGCCTCTATTTTTCAAACTGTAAACCACAAAATAAAACTACTTACGTACCATGAAAGGCGCACATGTTAAAGTTATTTAGGATATTTCAGTATTCATTTTATGAGCAATACATTTTTTTTAGTTATAATTTCATATTCTGTTAGCCTTTTTATTCTGTTATTTTCAGTTTGAACATTACTGGCTACGGAAACCCCGACAATAATTTAGAATAACGCTATATGTCTGTTATCTTCCCATTTTCTAAATGGTCACAAAAATGTATTATTTCAAGCTAAAATGTTAAAATAATTTCCCTCCTCCCATGCTTGCTGCATGTCGCTCCGGTCTTATCCTCTTTGACCTGATAACTCCAATAATGTTTGTTGAAAAATACAAATTATGAAGCTCCTAATTACGTAAGGTTTTAAATCTTCTGGTACTTCATCTTTCTTAGGTGCAAACATTCTCCTCAACATTGTTCTTAAATATTCTCAATCTGTGTTCATCACTTCGTGTGAGATCTAAGAGCAAAGCGGACCGACGGGAGAGCATGATTGTTACGGACGAGCCACAGAAGAGCGCATTTCCCCACCTGTCAGCAGCGATGCCAAACAAAACGTTGCCTAGCAGAACTCCTAACATGAATGTCGCTTGGGCTATGTCCACCATCACGGAACGACTGCACACGAGGTTCCACTGCAACAATGGCACAGTCTTAACATAAAATTGGATAATTATACCTCGTACATTAATCAGAATATTTCAATTCCCAAACTACAGAATTTAATAGCATTTAATTTTCGGTTTATGAATTCAAATTTTTGTCAGATTTAATTTCATTGGGATCAGTTCTACATATCAGAAGCTCGCAACCATTTTTGACTCCACCACTGAGGTAGCAGTGAGGTTTCCGAGGACCCAAATATTATTTCTCTCAAATTGTATGATACAAATAAGAGTACACAAATTTAATTATACTGAGTGTCATGCCTAAACGTTTTTAATTAAGATATATAAATAACAAATTCGTGTGACATTAAAATCGAACAGATATCGTAATCATCACATCAGACATTCTCAACTCATGATTACACACAAAAGCATACGAAATAATTTTGAGTGTCAGATGAACATTCATTAAAACTATCCCCCTAATATGTCGAGTAGACCCATTGGGTTGTGAGATGTCGAGGCTCCCATATTTTCTAGACAATCGGCTCACAGATGGTGTTGAGGTCAGCCTTACGTCCCGGCCGCCCTTTAACCCCCCCAGGAAGATTCCTGGTACTCATTTTTGTTAGAGGCTGAGTCGACTCCAGGTTCGTAGTACGGCTGGATGGATTAGGCCAATTGAAATATTGAACGGCCACATCAGGAATCGAAACCGCGACCTTCCGGTTTGTAGCACAGTGCCTCAACCAACTACGCTAACACGTGCCACCCTGAATATTCATTAAGCAACTTTATAATACAAGAAAATGTATTCTTAATTTATTTACATACCTAGAAGAAGCACTATGCTACAAGCCGGAAGGTCACGGGGTTGAATCCCGATGAGGTGAATCTTTTTTTCAATTGACCTAATCCTTCCAGCCGCACTATGGCCTTGGGGTCGACTCAGCCTCTAACAGTAATGAGTATCAGGAATCTTCCTGGTGGGTAAAGGACGGCCAGCGCATAAGGCTCACAACCTCACCGCGATCTGTGAGCCTATTGTCTACAAAATGTGGGAGCCTTGACATCTCACAACCCTATGGGCCTCCACTGCCTGTTACAGGGATAGTTTTACCTTTACCTAGAAGAAATTTGTTCAAAACTAAATTCTCGTGTTGAACAAACTCCTTGGCTTGTAGAAGGAAATAAGAAGACAAAATCCTCTTGGTCCTAAAGTAGTTATTATACGAATAATGATAAACATAATGACGCTCTAACTTGAAACTGAGGACCGGCCTACTTCAAACTTCAGACTATCAGCCGTCCGCGGATCACCGATCAACATGCTACTCAGCACGTTACTTAAGCTAATGATACTCAACAGAAGCTTAGCATCACTAAAGCTCTACATAGAAACAAGTTTTTTTTAATGAAATGAAGCACTGATATCAGTGAGATGTGGAATTGTTATGTGGAACACAATATAAGTATTTTCCGATTCTATGTTCTGTCTTTAGTGATACTCTTTGCTAAATTAAATTAATATCTAAAATAAATGTAAATCAAGGTCACAGATATATGAGCCAATTAAAGTATCCTTAAAGAAATAAGACACAGAAGCAAATGTTGTTTACAACGAGAACTGACCTCTGTTACAATGTTTTCCTTGAACACTTCTCTGTTGTATTCCCAGCTCTGGCACTCGACAGTATCCCGCCTTTCGGATGCATCTCGCACATCATCGTTTGTGTAGTTGAGGTTGTATATCCTACAGGCGTCATAACCACCCTGTAAGCGTGAAGCATACTCGAATATAAAAATTGTCTAGTGTAATGAGCTGAGTAATACGAGATATGAACAGTAAATGTTAACAAGTCGAATTATAGAGGATTTACAATTCTCATATTCGTCTGTAAATAGGGAAGTGTGTAGTGGGCAGCTGAACAAGTGCATGTTTGTAAGCGTAAGGACAGCCAGGCAAAGTTTAGCAAGTTAGTTCACATGTAACACTCATACACGTACCTCACCAGTGTCTGTGCAGTACGTCTGGGACACTACCTTTACTTTATCAAAAACAACTAGCCATTTTACTGAAACAAACTTCGACATGAACAGCCGTATGATATCATAAGCAGGATTTGAAGAAATATTTAGTCTGCTCGCTTGAGGTGAGTTTAATTTGTGAGATGGCGGTCGGATAATCTCAACATTAATTTATATTAACCGCCCCCCCCAAAAAAAAGCCAGAAACAAAACACTTCTGATAATGTAAAAGGGTAAGAAAAGTAAAGTTTTCCTTCTGCTTAACTAATTAAGCACTAAGCCATGAAGGCGCACGGGGAAGTCGATGTATAGATCCACATTTTCCTGACCTCGGCACTAGTTGGAGATGAGTGGTGAGCTTCACGTCCCTGCCGCTTTACCCCAAGGGTAAACCTTGTAACCATCGGATAGGAGGCCGGGTGGGCCGAAGACAACATGGAGAAAAGAAAATTCTTATTCCTACCAGGACTCGAAGCCAGACCCCTGGGACTTCCAGCCCGTAGCCAGTCGATGTACCGACTACGCTATCCCGGTTCGTAATGCAAAAGGGGAAAACGTAATTTACTTTAAAAGCTAATGTCTCAGGTTCAGGAAGTCTGGTAGGGGACAAGTGCCTATAAGTTACTCATGACTTTTTACGGCCGCGCCATAGCTCAAGCGGTTAGTCGCTGGCTTCCCACCGCGGCGGCCCAAGTTCGATGCCGGGTCTGGTCAAGTGGGATTTGTGGCGGAGAAAGTGGCGCTGGGGCAGGTTTTCTTCGAGTACTTCGGTTTCCCCTGCCAATCTTCTTTCCACCAATTGCTCCACAATCACCCTCACCTATCTGGTGCTGGTACAATAGGCCAGAAGTGGCCGCAGTACAAGGGACTTAGTCCCACCCACTAGCAATAAGAAAATACTCTTCATTGGAGGAATATGTCTTCCCCGATAATATTGAACTCTTATCAATTTATGTACTTCAAATTCGTTTATGGGTAAATGTATTCCATAAAAGCGAAGCCAGGAAAATAGGTTAACATTCTTTATAATTGATATTTCCGAAGATGTAAGGATTCTTTTTAAAGTCCTTCCTATTTGCAATGTCATAAATTGTTGAGCTGGTTTAAGGGCAACTCGTCAACAACAGGATTACAAGGATTACTCTATTCTGCGACACAACACCATATAATTTTGTACATATTTACTTTCTTCGCCCCTTCACACTTTCCTTTTACATCCCCTCCCATCTGCAATTTCGATCCGATTCAGTACCATGCAGTTTACTCCGCTCTCACTTGTGCGCTCCTGTCCTCTTTCCATCTATGATTGTGGCCCATTTCAGGGCCACATGATTTCATATGACAGCACTCCGTTATGTTCCGCTCTTAATCCTATTCTTTGTTCTCCCTTTCCTTTATGATTGGTCGTTTTCTCTGGTAGTTATCTTTTTCTGCACTGAAGACGCAGATGGAAGTATCCTCCGAAGTACTCATGACTTTAAAAACGAAGTGACATAAATATCTAAGAGCCTACTATATGTGGTCATTTTCCAGAAGACAGTGATCTTCGTATTTTCCGTCTTAACAACTTCAAAATTCATAAAAAGTTAACACTCATGTACAGTGACACAAGACTTACTCTTCTGAAACGCATCGGAGCCAAGATAGTTTTTAAAATGTAGCAAGGAAGTGACCCATTCTTCTGTCCTAAGGAGCGAAAACCGGCCTCCGAATGGTCATGAGGACGTTACCTATTCAGAGACTGATAACATTCAAAGAATATTTCCCTAAAGCAATAATGCTCTCTTAAAGCTTGTCAGAACGAATGCAAGATCAGCTAGCGGCTTACGTTTCTCAGACGAGGATGACTGAAATTCCTCCATTCGTCTACAGACAAGTTAGCATATGAATGGGGTCTGGCACACCAGAAGTCGGTGTGCGTCTCCAGGACAATGATGCTGAGCTGAAACCAGGCTATTGGCAGCTTCAGGAACGCCATCAGGAGGCTAATACCGGCCTGCCAACGTCCGAAGTCTCCCACTGCTACCTGAACTGCATCTGACGTGGACCCGTGATATCCCATTGCTCTGTAGCCTGGAACTGTAGAAGAAAAAGATTATAAAACGTTCTTGCTAGAAACTTAACTGTTATAATGCAGAAGAGCTTGCTGTCTGTCACGCAAACACAGATAAACGATACTTATTCTTTCGTGTTTCTGTATGTAGGCTTATATGATTTTTATTCTTAGGAATGACGCTGTAATTTCCGCGAAATTTCTAGGAAATTTGAAATTAAGTAGAACAGTACGTTAAATATCAACCAGGGGATTCTTAAGCAATAATAATAATTAATTATTCTGGGGTAAAACAACGTTCATAAAAAAATACGGTAGATTGCAGCTGTGGTATTGCAGACAACTAGTACTGAAGTATTTTCGTTTGCCTCGAGTAAGTTTAAAATATTCCGGCATGTTATCCGCCATGTCAGCGCTGCCAGTCTTACAAGTAGTTAGATAGTAGTGCCTCGTTAGAGCAGCCAACTTTAGAAAGCTTACTGCCAGCAAGCCAACCTAGCGTGGCAGCCGGCACTGGAATATCTGGCCGAAAATATAGTAACAACATTTTATTAACAAGAATAAACCCTTGTAGTAATAAACTTACAGGTCACATTGGACGGAGTGATTTATATTTGTAATTATTAGTGTGACGGACCAGAATGAAACAAATCAAAAGAATAAACCCCATTTATTTTCTTAAAAATACATTTCCGTAATACACCTTCTACGCCTAGCCTTTGGGTTTGACTTTTACTAATAAACTTGTTATGAGCAATAAACTTCCAAATTGGGTAGAGCAAACGTGGCTGCCGACGTGCCTATCGGTCGCGCTGACGTCGCGGACACTATGGCGGCTTGCGTCACCCCTGAATATGAAAGCACTAAAACCATCTTCTACGCCTAAGTAGCAAGGCCACATTATGCCGGAGAAAAGCTCCTGGTATGCATTACGTAGAAGAGTGGGTGGGTTAGGGGGCCAGTCTGGGTGCAGTGTCTTCGCCGAAAATCGAAGCCTTGTCATCTAGTCATGGGCTAGTAACATTACGGAATGGGGTGTAACAAGAATGAAAATACATTCCCGTTCGACGCTGCAATTTCATTAAGCAGCAATGTTAACTAATCTATGAATAAAACTGATAAAAAACACTGAAATTTGGCACATATGGAATAATCTTACATACAATGACTGTATAAGGGGTGGGCCTTTTTGGCCCTTGCACCGCGACCACAGTGATCCATCGTGCCTAATCTTGCATACTATACTGATACAACATCTTCGAAAGAGTTAGGAAATGCTTCCTGCCTTATAAAATCGGTTCTGCCGGATGAGTAAAATATCAAAGACGGTTTGATTGTCTTAACAATAACATATTTTATTCTAAAATGTATATAAATGATGTTAATATTATTAATATTATTGTTATTTGTAGTCGGAGCAGGGAGAGCATAGTCGGTATGGCGACTAGCTACGGGCTGGACGACTGAGGGGTCGGCGTTCGAGTCCCGGTAGGGTAAAGAATTTTCTCTTCTCCACGTTGTCCAGACGGGCTCTGGGGTCCATCGAACCTCCTATCCAATGGGTACCGGGGTGCTCTTTCTCCGGGGGCATAGAAGCAGGGGCGTGAAGCTGACCACTCACCTGCGGCTAGTGTCGAGGTCAAGAAAAACGCGGATCTTTACATCCAGCTTGCAAAACGCCTTCATGGCTTAGTGCTTAATTAGTAACCACAGGGACAACTTTACCTACTACTACTACTACTACTACTACTACTACTACTACTACTACTACTAGTAGTAGTAGTAGTATGTTTGATAAGATAGTGCATCAATATTGATAAATTTTCCACGAAATGTAACAGTGATGGGCTGTCTAGTACTGACAAAGTTCAGAATACGTATATCTGAAAATAGAGCGTTGAATTGAAAAACAGATGGAGTTTGTGATGATGACAATAGCAAGGAGACAGCAAGTATACTACTACGGATTAATCGGTGTGGAAGACGTTTGCTTCCAGAGAGCACTTTATTATGCCTTCTCGTTAAGGTCTATACCAGACGTCACTTGATATAAAAGTTAATTAGTTACGATTACAGTTACAATAAGATATCGAAATAATTTTAACTCTGATGTCACATTTGTGTAGTTACTTGTAGGAATACTGTTACATACCGAAATTCTTCTCATGTTCCACTCACCTTGTGAAAGATTCGAGGCAGTATTTTATCTTACTGTGATTTTAAAGCTTCTTAATAATTCTTGTCATTAGTTGATGGGATCTGAAGGAGTGATTTTGTAGCTTCTGTGAAGATCTTTCAGCAAATGTTTCATTTCCATGAAGTAGGTCTGATCTGTATTGGTACACGAAACACCTTATTCACTACTAACAGCCAGACACTTCCTGCGCTGATATTTTGAAGCTACGAAACAGAGAAGAGCTTTAGAAAGTGAAACCGTCCGACTGAGACACTCTCTCGCGTTTTCCTTCTCCATTTCTCCAGCTACCCTTTTAACCTACTTTGTCATTTTGTTGCTTTAACTTTACTCTCTCTTTCTGTAGACAATTATTCGATTCAGTTGAATAATTTATGTTGTATATTCAAGCTCATTTTACTTCATTCTCTAGTCTAATAACATTCTTGTTTAGTGCGAGCCGGTCACTGTAGCCGAGAGGTCTAAGGCATGTACTGTCTTCATTCGCTGGGAAGCCGGGATCGTGGGTTCGAATCCCACATAAGGCATGGATGTTTGGTATGTGTATATATTTATTCTGTGTTTTTGTTGTTCTGTGTTTAGGTAGAGGCCTTGCGACTGGCTGAATCCCCGACCAAGAAGTCCTACAGTCTGAAAAATGATCAAAACGAAAAAACAACCTCGACACCGTAGGGTATAAGAGGAACGGATTAAGTAAGTTAGTTTAGTGGAAAGTTAGATTGTCTTAATGCTCAATCGAGCAAAGCACACGCCCTGACGACGTATGGGGGGAGCGGAAGTATAGTCCCACCATTCTTTACTGCGTCATTAGAGTGAGGTGAGTGCGTACCTTCACGCTCTGGCCGCTATATTCCCAGAGGACGAACCCCTGATAATCATTTGGTGGGAGGCTGGGTGGACTCCAGAGCCAGTTTGGACGCTGTAGATTACAGAGGAATTTCTTTTTCTGGCCCACAATCGATCCCCGGCCATCCAGATCATAGACTGTCCCTACACCAACTCAGTTATCTCGGTACCTTCTTCCCGTTTATCGGTCACCGATGAGATCCTCTGAGATATGTGATTCAGGATTATCTCTGACGCTCTGAATGCTTAAGAGATATATCTGTGCTGAAGAGTTTTATTATCTGTGACAACGCTGAGTAATACAGAGTAGGAATATCTTTTAAAAAGGAGATTCTCTTTGCTTCCTGCTTGGCTTACTATTCGATCCTATAGAATGAGGCGACGTGTTCTTGAGGAACGTCGGTTGATTTTCACCGGCCTGCACGGTATCATATCCCAGATGCGAGAACTCTTCCAAGCCCAACTGTGGCAATGCTTCTTTTTTGGACAGGACATGCAATAATTTATAATTGCTTGAAGGCGTCGTTAACTATGAACAGGTATGAACTCTTTTAATTGTGTGGATTCGGGTAATGTAAGCCATGAATATCAACAGGGTCGAAGCAACAGCACGTGCCAACCAAGCGGCCGCCTGGGGCGGCAGGTACGTGTATACGAAAACTGTTTTTTTTTTTCTTTTTGTTAAATGTAAATTAACCTCTGATACTCTTTTGTTCATGTGATCATCAATTGTCATTAATCTAAATACTGTCACGTAGTAAGTGTGACTACAGACGGGGTTTGGATTGGTAATCGTATTTATTGGACACTTAGGCTCGTAACTACAAAAATAACTACGACAGTCTCACTGAATTACACATTACGAAAATCACTGTAACTACAGAACATATAAAGTTTCTCAGACTTCACCAACCGTTGCTTGATAGCGGCTTCCATAAACTGACGTTCCCCTTCTTCTGAGTTCCCGGACTGTCCCAGTCCTCAGCTACCAGCTTCTCACTTCTCACAACTGTGACTATCAAATGACTCAACGACAATTCAAAGTCAAAGTCACGTTACGACTTACGGTCACTCGACCAGTCAGTCTTGGTGTCAAGACCCCATCTGGGACTCAAGACCAGACTTTTGCTACTACCAGACAATTGCGGGTTTCTTGATGTGGGACACAATCACTGCTGGTCCTCGCCAGCGCAGTCATTCTCGGGTCTGAGTCCTGCGGAACTCATGACATTTTACTGCCTCAGATTGGAGACACATACTTTTATCCCACCGCAACAGGTTGAGCCAGTTATACCCCCAGCCACTGGGTTCGCTTTTCGTTGCCTCCTACGATTCGCAGGGCTACGGTGGAGGTATTTGAGCTTGCCTTCACAGGGAGAAACAGAAATCAAGTCATAGGCAAAGTCAAAATTACTTTACGACTGGCGCTTTATCGTCAATCAGTAAGTCTTGGCCCCAAACCTTTGAGACTCACGACCAGAGATTTTTTCTCGACTGAACCCTTGCAGTCATAGTCCTTATGTAACATGCTCTCTGACGAGAAGATATGTTTGCCTCTCATGTATATGCCTGGTCTTTCGTTTAGTGTAAGCATCGCACATATATAGCATGTTACTGAAAATTCTTTCTTTTGCACTATATACAAGTCCTCTGCCAGCCCAGGCTTTGCAAAGTAGATCATGCCTCTTACGTATCATATCCTACAAGTGCAGGTTAGTCACTTGAACGGCTGTAAGCTTGACCACCGCCAAGTTTAAGCCTCTTCTATTTTCTATGTCTGGCTTCGCCTTGTCCTATGCTGCGAACATGTTCATTCTCATGATTTTGTATGACTTCTGCTTGTTACCTGCACAATTTTGTTATATATATATATATACGTACGGTATGTTGAAAGCCGTGTGCAATTCTCGGAAGGGGTGCACCTTAGAAAATTTCCAGTGGTGCGGAGAACCTTGTTTTGTAGAGGTAAGTGTCTGCCGCTAATTTCCAGGCAGGACAAGCGTAAGTCATTACTGATCTGATCAGTGCCTTAGTAAGGGTTAATTTAATGTTAGCGATTAATCGTACACGTCTGAATAGGAAGTAGATTCTAATAAATGTTCTGAAGTCTTGGCTTCAATCATTTCTACGTGCAGTCTCAATGTAACAACACTCTTATCGAAGATCACACCCAGATATTTTACACGATTGACAAGGGGGATTTTTCCGCACATTCAGTGTAACATGAGCCTCAGGGTGCCTGAGTCTATGAGAAGAGTAAATGGACTGAGTCTTATCTTAATTGATTCTTATGTACTAGCGCTCACAGCAGGTCTCAATAGCACTGAGAACTCGCTGGAGCTTTCTGAGAACATAAACCTCTTGGCGGCCTATCGCGCATATATATATATATATATATATATATACAGGTGTCATCAACAAAGAGATCTAGAAGAACACCAGGTGTTTGGGGCGTATCTTTCATATATACAGTATAATGTGGGGAATAGGACGGAACCATGTGACACCCTTGCTTGTATATTCTTTGGCGTCAAAGTCAAAGTCACATTGCGACTGACGGTCTGTCAGTCAGTATGTCTTGGTTTCGAGCCCCATCTGGGTCTCATGACCAGATATTTATTACTGTTTGACAGTTATGGTCTTCATTTTGTGTGGCGCCCTCTCTGACGAGAGGAAGGGTCTGTCTTTTGTATATGTTGCTGGTCCTTGCCAGCGCAGTCTTTCTTGGGTCCGAGTCCCTTGAGACTTGTGACCATATTTTACTGTCTCAGAATTGAGACTTCCGTTTTCGTCGCCTCTTACGACTCGCAGGGTCACGGTGGAGGTATTCCACCCCGCCTCCACACAGGCAACTCTCCACTCTCCCTTGGCGTATACTTGTAGTCATTTTATATAGACCTGGCTCCGACCACACATAAAGTGTCTCTTCCATTATTGCGTGTTTTATCATTACCGGGGGAAACGTGTCCACGGAGCTGTTCCCTAGCAACGTCTGTTATACTGTCGCCTGTTTACATAGCTGTCATTTGGCAATGGATCTACACGTTACATCACGTTATAAAAAGATGCAAATAAAATTGCTTGTAAGATACCAATGACCATTTTCTCCACCATATTAGTGTCTGTGAATATATTGTTAAGTGTGACGAAGTTTTGTGAAAGTTGAACTGTTTTGAAGGGGAGGGCGAAACTTCTTGTTGCCAGGGACAGCATTTAGGCTTCTGCCCGCTGCGAACAGGTAATTTGTAGCCAAGTCACTTCTTTATTATTTGTGTATACAAAGAGAGAGATTGGAGCAGAGCGTTTTATGTTCATGCCGTGGTAAGAGCTGTGCGGTTTCTACGTTTCTTTTATGTGCATAGACTTTTAATACCAATCACAGTGGCCGCACGGTCTAAAACATGAACTGTCTTCGATCGCTCGAACACTGGGATCAGGGGTTCGAATCCAAATTAAGGCCTGTTCCTATCGACAAATTAATTTCTGATTAGAATAATAACAGGATATATATGGAGCCTGGATAGCTCAGTCGGTATAGCGAGGGGTAAGGGGTGGGCGACTTGGTTCAATTCCCGGCAGGGCCAAGAGGTTTGTCTCTAATCCGCAGCGTTCTTAGGCCCAGAAAGCCTTCAATCAAATGGGTACCAGGGGCTATTTCCGCAGACCACTTAACTCCATCTAGTGCCGAGGTAAAAAATGGTCTTGATGGCGTAGTGCTTAATTAATTAAGCGTACGGACAAAGTTGCCCTTTCATCATGCACAATATGGATTTTATGGATACTCTTAATGTCATGAACACATCGAAAACCTGCGTAACATTTCACTTGTCTCTTAAGTAAAACGGCTTTTAGGATTAATTAAACTGAATGCTTTTGCAAATGACTATGTGCTAATTAAGATAACACGTCAGTCTCCAGAATGCTTACCGTGTTCACTGGATTATCCGGATTTATCAGGGCGGAGATACCAGCTTAATTATCCCGGCGCGGTATCTTGCTGTCTTGACTGAAGTTATTTTTGATTTTCCTCAGTCCTCCCAGGGGAAGGTCAGAATAGTGTCTTACAATAATCTACAATCATCTATTTCAAAACTTCATCTTTTCTTCATTTCCAATCATCTTTCTGTCTCCTGCCATGCAATCCAACTTATGCAGTTGAAAGAGCTTCATAAAACTTAAGTATCAAGAATATAAGTTTAATCATATGTTTCAAGATATATAATTAATTCCGCTGTTGTTTTCTATACATATATATAATGTTTTTTATCGATTGTATAATTTATATAACCTATAACTACAGAAAGACAGTGAATGATAAGTTGGCGCGGGTTGTTGATAAGGATTGGTTGGTGTAACGGCCATGGCTAGTCAGTGCTCATTTCTTGCTTCACATTTCATGTTATCATTTCCATTACGATCATAAACAGTCATCTGTTTATTAAGATTACGGTCTTGTTTGCCGTGACGTCTTGCAGTTCGTTAGACAAGTATCATTGGGCCAAACGGGGGAAAATGGTACGTGGTATAGGAAAGGTAGGATTGGTGTAGCTCGGCTCAATTTTTCTACCCCGAAGTTGGAGGAAGTAGATTCCTTCGAAACATTGGTATCTGTCTACTAGACAGCACGGTATTAGATCTCAGAATACTGTAATTTTAATGATTACGGCGATAAAATAAAATCTTACGTAGTTATACAGGTAAAGTCCCTGTGCTTAACTAATTAAGCGCTACGACATGGAGGCGTATGGGAAATTGATGTATAGATCTATGTTTTCTTCACCTCAGTAATAGTTGGAGATGAGTGGTCAGCTTCACGCCCCGGCCGCGTCATCACCAGGGTAATAGCCCCCGGTTATCATTCGAAAGGAGCATGTGTGGGCCTCAGTACCAGTCTGGTCGAAGTGGAGAAGAGAAAACTCAGTTCACGTGGTTATTATATCATCAATTTTAAGCGAAATTTGGGGAATTTAAGTTACGTTATACACGTATTTCAATAAAATCCATTTTCATTCGTTGCTTGCACAAAGTTCGTGACATGCGTATTGCTTCTCTGTCTCATTTCTGGAACTAACTAAAAGAGACAATGAAAAAAAGCACTTGAAACCAACTTTAAAATGTATCAAGCACTAAGTGAACATATTTTTTTTATTCCTGTATCTCTGATATAACCTTTGATTAATGTGAAAAGCAAAACTGTTTGTCTGGATTGTATCTCAGTAAAGGTTTGAAGCACAGAAACTTGATATAAAGCATATAATATAGTTTTGTTTATTAAATGAGATATGTATGACATACCCATATATTTATATATGATCACCTCTTGTGGTCTAGTGGTCAGAGTTCCTGCCTACAGATCCAGAAGTCCCGGGTTCGATTCCCAGCGTTACCAGATTTTCTGAGAAGTAGTGGGTCTGAAACGGGGTTCACTCAGCCTCGTGAGAATGAATGAAGAGCTATTTCAAGGAAATAGCGGCTCTGGTCTAGAAAACAGAGATTAAGGGCCGTGGGGATTCGTTGTGCTGACCACGCGACACCCTCTATCCGCAAAAGTTGGCACTAACTTCGCTGACAAGCGGCGGTCACTCGTCTGCGGACTAAAAGACACGGAGTTTTTGTTATATTTATATATATAATATGAAACTCATTTTTAATAAAACAATTCTAGGTGGTAAACCGTGGCTCTTTCGCTCGAACTAAGGACATTCTGAACTACTCAAGGAATTTGCGACATCTCGTTTTGCAGTACGTTCGCGCGTGTGTGTATGAGAGAGAGAGAGCTGCGGTTCTTGAAAAATATTTGCCGAAATAGTAAACAGCAGATTACATCCACTGTGTGGATCACTGATCCAAAGCCCATGCAAAATGGCAAAGAACTCCTTTAGGGACTACTAGTATTAACACCAGCTGAGAGTCCAACGGGAAGTCTCCTCAACTATTGCGTAATTTCCCCGTCCTCCTTTCAAAGTCTACATGTTTTCGAATGATATATCAAGGGTGTTAAATAGTATCTCCCACGAATAACACGCATACAGTCAGTCGAAAGCCATCGTTTTTATATAGTATATAACAGTTAACTTCTGAACATCAAAATATTATCGGTATTTACCGAATACATACGATATAATAAGAGAATTTTCGCTCGTTCGTAACCTAATACTCGTACATAACTTACGTTTATGAAACGTGTTAATGTTCGACAGTTCATGGCTACTTTACCCGAAATTGCTTAATTTCAGAGCGTCCATCTCACTGTTATATACATAAAGGCCCATATAGAGGAGGGCTAGTAAGGCCCTTTGACCCAGGCCCCTGGCTTGGAGGGTCCAAATATATTCTTGTTTTACTCAAAATAAAAACGTAAGCAAAGGTGTGGGAATTCTGTTTAGTTGAATTGTAAATTTGCTGTTCTTGGCCTTTCATCTATATTCGTATGAATTGTTCAGATGGCAGAAAATCTTATTTTTGAAGTATCGGGCTCCGTCTGGCTTCTCTTAGGCCCGACACACACACACACGCAAGGAAATATTCTGACCTCCAAAGTGATTTTGGCCTATACATTTTCATTCCTCTTTAAGATACCCATATTTCGTAACAATAGCAAGCTATGAGTCACGTTTACCAACTCACTGCTACATATAATTCATATCGCAAATCACAGTTGTGCCAAAAGCGGAGTGTAAATAATTCGCATAGGCTTATTTGTTTAAACAAGAAAGCTTTATATGGGTCCTGATTGTTGACTTTAGGAATGCACATAAATATTTACTCTCGTCATATGAAACAAGGTCACATGCTGTACTTTTGAATGAAGAACTTTCAAAAGACTCGCAGAGAGGCAATGTACTGCATACCAATACGAGATGTCCTTCAGGTGTCACACTATGTGCCGACCATCACTGCATGAATCTTCGCTCACCATGTTTCCTCAAGGCGAGATCCAGAGTGAGTGTTAAAATTTGGAGATCTCCCTTGACTTGTGGCTCCAGTCGTCACAAATTCTGATTTCTAGTGAAATATAACTTAAAGTTTTCTTTACTTTGCCATTCAGATTGTAGATTCATTCTTTGTATTTCTGATGGTCTTAGCAAGTTTCCAGCATATATTGTGGCATGTAGACCAATTGCTAGGCAACGGCAGTGAAAGAAACAACTAGACAAATGGAGTTTAATAACGATTTTTCTCTTCTTCACAGCGTCCGGACCGATTCTGGGGCCAACCCAGTCTTCTATCCAATGGGTACCGGGGGCTTTTCCCACTAGTAAAGAGCGTGAAGCTGATCACTCAAATTCATCTAGTGCCGAGGTCAAGAAAGGTGGAGTTATACTTCCATTCCCTGATATGTCTTCATGGCGTAGTGCTCAGCTAATTAATCAGAGGGACTTCACCCTTTATTCATGTACGCAATATTTCCTACGTGTGCACAATTTTCGAAGTTTCCCTAAGAAAATTCTATGTATTTCTTGTTTCCGTCATGCATCCTATACGTGTCGTCCATTTCGTTTTCCATTTTACTCGAGCTGCAGGCTCCTTTCTGCAGATATGGAGGGAGGCTACAAATATATTCAGAAAGCAGTCGTGGGTAGCCAACACAGGATGGCACATTAGGTGCTCGGTGTCAAAAGCTTCTAGCGGTAGAACTACGTTACGAAATGCAGCAAACGACATCCTACTCAGACTTATTGAATAGACAAACTGAGTAACGGTAGCGATCTCCAGTATGAATAATGAATATTAATGAAGGCAAACAATGTCAAAATTTTATTATTAGTTGCTGTAACCGCATGGCTGTCAACATTTCCCCTACCACGACCCCAAAACCTCACTTCTGAGTTACAGCTGTAGCCACGCCACGGCATGTAAGTGGGTGAGAGAGTAGTGAGTCGCGATATAAATGCTCATCGCAGTGTTGTAATACAGAATGTCCGGATAAAAGGTATCTAAAATAAAATAATTACATCTCAGAAAGCGTTAATTATACACATTTATGGGTTACACCACTAAAAAGGGAAACTATCAAAGTTTTTTTTGAGTATATAACTTTCTCAGTAAATTTCAATGTTGGATTCCTTGGTGGCACGACAAATATCCAGACGATCCATTATGTTTGGTGTTACCATAGCCACAGTGTCCCTTATGCGGGCTTCCAGGTGTTGCAAGTCGTTGATCTTAACTTGGTAGACAATGTCCTTCACATACATCATCATCATCATCATCATCATCATCATCATCATCATCAGTAATTTGTCAGACGACAGGTCCACAGTCTCTTCCAAAACAATTCCTCCACTTAATGCGATCTAGAGCTTTCTCCTTCAAATGACAGTATCCTCTTCTGTCCCCAAGGTCATCCAGCATCTTCTTACTTCTTCTTCCTCGTCTTCTTGTCACTTCTATCCGCCCCTTTATCTTTCCTTCAATAACTTCTTTTAGAAGGCAGTTTCTGCGTAAAACATGACCAATCCAATTAGCCTTCCGTTTTCTTATTTCGTGTAGGATATTCCTCTGCTCATTCCATAAGAAAAAATTCAGTGAGGTTAAATCTGGCGACCTAGGAGTCCAAGCGACTGATTCATTTCTGCCGATCTATCTCCCAGGGATCACTCTCTCCAAGTGATTCCCAACATGGGGACAGAAATGTGGCGGCGCATGCGTGTAAGCCGGGCATGAAAAAAAAAACATACAGGGGTTTACTTTATGATGACATAAACCTGATACGTGTATGACAATTACTTTCCGAGACATAATTTTTTTTTATATTGGATACCTTTCATCCGGACACCCGATATTAAAAGCAGCTCCGTGACGAGACCTAGCATGTTCTTATATCACAACGGAGACTTCGTACGTCTAGCAAGAGAGCCCCCAGGGCAAGACTGCCTGGATAGATCAAACTGACAACTTAGAAGCAACACGCGATTTTCTGCGTTTCACAGTTTAGCGTATAAAGTACGTCAACAAATTGACGTCATTGGAAGACAAAAATGGTTGAGTGTAATATTCATAGTAAATATTAATTCTAAGAAATTTAACGACATTACATTCAGTAAGTTTTCATCTGAGATATAATTATATATAAGCTACTGAAACACAGTTTAAAAATTTATCGTACAACTATTAAATATCTGTGATACAATGTACTTGTATATCGAAATATTTCTAAGAACATTAATGTGAATATACGCATTTTCCAATGTACTAATGGTAGAGGTGCAGAAAAAGGAACATCATATGCACATGTGAAGATGTGAATACTTATAGTATAACTGCAATACTCCAGTATGTACGGATCGGAATGCTGTACTCTACATGAGCTGAGAAATGCACGGAAACAGCTAAGATAAAATTATTCTGAATTTCCCGTGAATTCGAGGACTAATATTGTTATAGTATTATTATTATTTTTATTGCTAGTGGGGTGGGACTAAGTCCCTTGTACTGCGGCCACTTCTGGCCTATTGTACCAGCACCAGATGATAGGTGAGGGTGATTGTGGAGGAATTGGTGGAATGAAGATTGGCAGGGGAAACCGAAGTACTCGGAGAAAACCTGCCCCAGCGCCACTTTGTCCACCACAAATCCCACTTTACCAGACCCGGGATCTAACCTGGGCCGCAGCGGTGGGAAGCCAACGACTAACCGCTTGAGCTATGGCGTGCCACATTGTTATTGTTAGTATTAGTATTAGTAGTAGTAGTAGTAGTAGTAGTAGTAGCAGTAGTTGTAGTAAGGTAAAAAAGGCAAAATTGTCCCTGCGCTTTACCAATTTTAAGTACTACACCATGAATAATTTTGGGGAATGGATATATAGACCCATATTTTCTTTTTATCTCGGCACTCGTTGGAGGTGAGTGGTCAGCTTCATAGCCTAGCCGCTTTACCCCCGGAGAAAGGGGCCCCAGTACCCATTGGATAGGAGATTGGGTAGGCCCCAGCGCCGGTCTGGACGACGTGGAGAAGAAATTCTATACCTCAACGGCACTTGAACTCCGTCACCTCGGTCGTCCAACAGTTGCTATTCCGACTGAGCTATCCGGGCGCCCAGTAGTAGTAGTAGTAGTAGTAGTAATTGCTGTTGCTGCCTCTTATGCTATGTACTTTTTCCAGACCAAGTGGGTCCTTCAACAAAGAGATTATAGTTACTGAAAAAGAAAGGAATTTTACGTGTGCGTTGTGTCAAATGTTGCAGATATTTTTAACATGAACATTTGATTCGATGACATCTCCACAGTACTTCACTTTTGTTTACTGCAAGATTGGGGCACATGTTTTTATTCATGGGCCGAATAGGATCATCAGAAAATGATCGAAAATTGAAGAGAATCGAAAAGAAATCTACACTTCAAAAAGTGTTAAATACTCGTATATGTCAATCATTCGTAACGCTCGGATGTATTTATAGATAAATGGGAAACACGTAAGTAAGGTATTTGTCCCTGTGCTTAACTAATTAAGCACTAGGCCATGAAGGCGTATGGGGGAGTGGATTTATAGATCCACATTTTCTTGACCTCGGCACTAACTGGAGGATAAACAAATAGGATTATTGATAATTATTTCTTTTGGCATGATATCCTAAACCTTGCTTAGTGGTCTGACTCGTAAAATCGAATCTGAAGTGGGCCCAAAACTAATTTTCACACGCCCAGTTTATGTACGTACAGTAAATTACAACAACGCATAGTCCCATGCGTAGGCTACTAGAGCCCCCCCAAATTTTCAATTTTATGAAAGATCTAGTTTCCTTTCTACGCTTAAAATGCTTAGTCTTATGCTGTGCATCAGACAGCAAAATCTTATGAACCTTGTCTCATCGCCGCGATAAAGTCTGATTTATCGCGGACCGTAACTTTTCCGCGTGTTGTGGTCTGCCGATCCGTTACCGGTATTGATTATACAGATCACATTTATCACTCAAACAAGTATTTATTCTTTGCGTCTTCGCTTGTGTTCATAGTGTTACACGAACGAGTGATCAAGGACGTAATAGATTTCAGTCTGGAATGAAACTGCCGTTAGCGTAGTGACGTTGCAGGTACGCAAGAAGCTGGCCAATGAATGACCCCGAGGCGCGAAGAAGCGTCAGATACTACGCTCTTCAGACTCGTTGGTTTCGTCAAGTGAAACAGTCGATAGTGCTGATACTGGCGTGCGAATAACAAGGTGAGTTACAAAGGCTACTTGCCTTCTGGTGTGTTAAATTAAGGTCTTTTGGCCTTCTGGTGTGTTAAATTAAGTTGCAAGTTTTAAGGCAAGCTTTTCTTCTGGTGTGTTCATTCAAGCTGCAAGTTGTCTTGCCTTCTGGTGTGTTGAATTAAGTTGCAAGTTATAAGATCATTTGGCCTTCTGGTGTGTTGAATTAAGTTGCAAGTAATAAGATCTTTTTGTCTCCTCATGTAATAAATTAAGCAGCAGGCTTTAAGGCAAGCTTTTCTTCTGGTGTGTTCATTCAAGCTGCAACTTGCCTTGCCTTCTGGTGTGCTGAATTAAGTTGCAAGCTATAAGATCTTTTGGCCTTCTGGTGCGATAAATTAAGTTGCAAGTTATAAGGCTGTCTTACCTTCTGGTATGTTAAATCAAGCTGCAGGTTTTAAGTCACGCTTGTCTTCTGGTGTGTTAAATCAAACTTCAAGTTTTCTTGTCTTCTGGCATGTTAAATTAAGCTACAAGATATAAAGCCTCTTTGTCTTCTAGTGTTTGAAATTAACCTACAAGTTTTAAGGTCTAATTACCTCCTGATGCTTTAAATGACGCTGCAATGCGAATTGCACTTGGTAAGTATCCTCTCTTTCCTGTCATGGGCAAGTTTTGTTGTTCAGTGATTAACTAAATTCTACAAGGAGGGTCCTCTTTGAGGCACTAATACCCACTCAGCAATTACAAACAAATTTGCATCTTTTCACAGAGTCAGAAATTTCAATACCGTGTTTACAAGAGCTAACAATCGTTATTTACCCTGCGCCATTTAAATTTCACCCACATCCTCACACTCAATTTATTTCATATAAAACTTTAAGAGCTTTAACAAAGTTTAGAAAACGCCTATTATTTTCGTCAAATCTGCCTCTCTGTCTGTCGGTGTGCCCGCATGAAACTACTCGGCTCCCATTGGCTGGATCTTCGTGACGATTTATATTGGAGAATTTTACTAAAGGCCGTCAAAGTACAACTTAGTTTTGGTTAAAATCGGACACCTTACACAAGGACTGAAGAGCAGTTTTTTTAAAAAGCACCTTGTTTTGTTTTCCACTTCACTGATGATAGCACGCTGGGCTGCCGTGAGAGTGATCCCATGGCCGTCCCATTCATTAATTTCACGGTGGTTCACTATCTAAACAAAAGATGGCGACACAGTCTTTCAATTTAAACAATAACTAATCCCAGATGGGCAATGCCTAAGCCATTTTTGTATATACGTGTATATATATTTTTTCAAAATAATGAAAGAACAATAACAGAGTCGAGGACATTCTCACTTATTGCTTTTACCATTGTTTAAATTCAAAAGATAATATAAATAAAATAAAGCAGCATTTTCTGTGCATAAGACACAGAAATTAAATTGGAATAATGGAAATAAAGTGGACAAAACATTAAGAAGAAACATCTGAACGCGTCCAAGTACTGCGTTGTATGTAAATGTCTTATCTTGTTACATTATTCTCTCATCTCTGCCCAAGTGTTCAGTGTGGCCCCTTTCCTTCAAGTGTCCACATCAAAATTCTAAATACATTCCTGAAATATTCAATGCCCGCTACAAGTTCCAGCTCTCCTACTATACTTCATTTGATCGTAAAAAAATATTTAGTGAACAGCTAATAGGCGTACAAGCTATGAAGCTCCTCATGATGAGCAACAATTAGTGTGTTTAATTTAGTATTTATGTAAAACATTATTTTTATACAACCATGCAATAGGAGTAGAGATTAGCATAAATTAAAATCTAATTGAACATTTATGTTGATATATAACACGCAGACATTTATAGAATTTCATGATATTCGAACATATATTTACTAGAGCACTAGCTTCTGACATATAACGCTGTGTAGTCCGTTGGAAGTCAACCGACGTTTCGGAGGAACATATTACTTCCACCTTCAGGGTCAAAGAAAAAGCCGAGCACGAAATCAGCATGAAGGCAGGTGGCAAGGAAGTGCTCTGCTTACCACCTGCATACACGCTGGTTTCCTGCATAACATCCTCTGTGAAAACTTCAAATCCTACTTATGTTTATAAACTTACAATACATAATAAGGTACAGTAACGCATATCGTACCCGCACCATTGCTAATTTAAGGAAAACAACCTATATACAGCCATCATTTGAGAAGTACATAGAAAGTGTCTCCATGGTTCACAAATTCANCTTCGCAACACCGCGGATCCGACCCAACATTCCTCACAGATTGCTGCTGTAACTGCTGATAGCAGAATGAGTCACTAGCGCTGATAAACGCGCGCCGTTACAGTTACACTAGCAATCTGTGAGGAATGTTGGGCCCGATCAGCGGTGTGGCGAAGTTTCCTCCTTGATTGAACGCCTTGTATATTTCGGTGAGCAAATTGTGTAATATTTTGTTAATCACATTCGAAATCTATGGGAACCGTGTCAAATCTATGGGATCCATGTTTATGAAAGCATTTACGGCAAAATCAGTCACTTTCTATCCCATTTTTGAGATCAGAGTTATGATTCATGCCGATCACAGTGGCCGTGAAGTCTAAGGTACGAAATATGTTCGCCCGCGCAAGAACTATGATCGTGGGAGGCCTGAATTTCTCCCGGCATTTGTTCTGTGTTTGTGTTGTCCTGTGCAGGTAGCGGCCTTTCGTTGGGCTGATCCCCCGTCCAAGGAGTCTTATCACCTGTCTACAAGATTAATAATTTCAGAATTAATTCTGAATGGAGACTGATCAAAGGTAGAAAAAATGTAATTCCTTTTGTGATAAGCTAGTTTCCCACATTATACAACTTGAGAAAATTATGTTGATATTATTATTATTATTATTATTATTATTATTGTCGTAGCTCTACAGTCCTTTGTTAGACCTTGGCCGCTTCTTAAGTTTCTAGATCCTGTACACAGCTGCTACGACTCCTTGGACGGGGGATCAGCCCATCGCATGGTCTCTACCTGCACACAGAACAACACAAACACAGAATAAACGAAATCAAACACCCATACCTCGGGTGGGATTCGAACCCACGATCTCAGCATTAGAGCGAGCGAACGCAGTTCATGCTTTAGACCGCGTGGCCACTGTGACCGGCGAGTAAGTGAGGTTATATTTGTATATTTTCGGTGCACTAAACCAAACATGTCCAATAGGCTATATTGTATCACGTGCCTTGACGATAGCACGGAACACATTATGTTAGAGTGAAACACTCGGTTTTAGTGAAACTTCCTGAAGGCCCATGTATGAAAGATCGAAACCAACGTCCAAGTGACTTTCGACTAATGAAGTGACGAGGAGTAGAGAATAAAAGCTCGTCGATAGTGTTAATTAGAAAAAGCCTGCACTGCCTCCATTAATCGAAGACAAACTGATAGCTCACTGTATAATCTTCAGAATGTTACAATATATCCATCACTAAACGAAACTTAAGGGACCTCATGAAAAGTCACTGTAATAAAAAGGTTATCAACACCGTCCAGTGTCACTGATAAATGTTTTTTAATTTCCTTTTTAATCTTTCATCTTTGACATGTTTTGGTCTGAGAGACCATCTTCAGAAGGACATATCAATACATACGGAAAATATAATTACAATGTTATTGGTCATTATCAATACATATATGCAAGAACATTAACATGTCATGAATATAAAATCTTATAATTTAACAACTGAAGCGACGGGCATGAATATATTAAAATATTTTTAAATTATTATAATTAGTTTGTTTACAAGTTTGGTTTAAAATAACTTCGTTAAAATTTAGAACCAATTGGGTTCGTGTCCTTTATAGTTCTTATCTTGAAAGGAAGTTGAGTGTCTACCGCGTCCTGGTTCCGTTGGTTGAAGAACAGGACTCTTTAGTGTCTTCCTGTTGTTCGGGCCGCGCTGTATTGTCATTGTCTTAAAAACAAGTTGTTTGTTCCATTGATTTAATAATGTCTACAATTTATAGGCTATTCTCCACTTGCATTTTGAGAACTATTTTTCTAGATCGTACCGGCTGTAGGAATTTTCAATTTATTCAGAAAATCCGGACAAATTCCAAGCATAAATCTATAATAATTTTATTTTGTGACCAGATGCAATAATATTTCCATTCATGAAAGCTCCACAATATGTTTCTTATAATTACTAAGTGAAGAAAGATATTACAATTCAGATAACATATACAATGACACAACGGATTATTAAACTCTGACTTCTTGTACTCGTACAGACTTGTTGCTAATTTCAGATCAATACTATATTAATGTAACGAGTATTTGCTCCTTGTTACTTGCTTCTCTACTTGGTTTGGCTTACTCTTAGCTCCTGAAGATGTTTTTTCCAAAACGTCGATAAAATTCTAACAGACTACACCACATCATATCTCGAAGATAGTGTTCTTTATTTATTTTAGTTTCTAGCTCTTGTATGTCGGATATGACTTGTATTCGAGGCGTATAACTAGTCGAATTCGGACTCCAAATGAACATTACAATAAAATCTTTGCTTTCATATAATCCCTTCTGAATATCACATAGACATTACACTGGCACTCATAATTTGAAAGAATGGATTCCTCGTGCAATGCTCTATTAAACTTACGCAATTTTTGCAACATTTCATGAAACTGTGATAAGCAAGATATCAACACCGGCCACATTTATTGATCAAGATAATGAGATAATGGAATACGAAGTGAAGTGGTTGCTCATACGTCATGCAGGCGCAATATCGGATCAATTTATAATCTCATCAATTCGATGTAATACGTCGAATTATTGAAAATCACGAATTATAGATCGTAATTATATAAAATATTTTCAAGCCGTAGTTCGATAAAGCGAACAGATTTATTCACAGTCTAGAAATATACATTAATTAAGACTGTATTAGTACACAGATGCTGTATTGTGAAAACAAAATGAAGATTTTGTGAGAATGTTAACATTCAACACAAAATTGAATTTAAAAGCGAAAATTTATATCGTTTTCAGTATAAATTACATATTATGTTTGCATTTCTATATTTTCATAAAGCGAAATGAAGTAGGAAACTATACCATTAAATTATCGTTTAAGAAAAATATCCCTTTTGGTAAATAAAATATGTACATGAAAAATAAGGCAGCCCTTATCATAGAGGGTCCGAGTTATTGGTCTTACTGCAGTCATAATGTATGAATACATAAGCTGGACCTATATAGCCGCGTGGTCTTCCTTGAAAACTTGATATTGTTACATGGATGAACGACTACAGACGGGGTTAGGATTGGTAATTTGACTTCTTGAAAAATTACGGAGCGTAACTACATATAACTACAGCGCTATCATTAATTCACACACTACAGAACGTGCTAAATCTTCTCAGTCTGTTGTGTCTTCGCCGGTCGTTGCTTGGTGATAGATCAAACAATGTCCTCTGCTTCCGTGCTCACTTTCTTACCGGCTGGCTACTATCGCACAACTAACTCATTGTCAAAGTCGAACTCAAAGCCATATTGCGGCTGACGGTTAGTCAGTAAGTCTTGATGTCGAACCCTATCTGGGACTCGTGACCAGATATTTATTACTGTTTGACAGTTACAGTTTTGTTTCTGTAGGGCGCCCTCTCTGACGAGAGGACGGGTGTGTCTTTCGTACATGCTGCTGGCCCTTGCCAGAGTAGTCTTTCTCGGGTCCGAGTCCCTTGGGACTCGCGACCATATTTTATTTTCTCAGATTTGAGACTTCCCTTTTGTCTCCCCTTGCAACTCGCAGGGTCACGGTGGAGGTATTCGACCCCGCCTCTACACGGGTTAACTAACTCATTGCTCCAAATGTCGTGGTTATAATATCAATGGCACGGATATTACAGAAAACATCGTTCCTCTTTTGCTGTATCTACGTATTGTTGCGTTCGCGTCTGTTGGGATGTCCACGTGGTTGCTATTCGGTCATTGCCTAGCAATGGCCGCTGTTTATATAACCATTACTTAGCAACGGCTGTTGTATAACTGCCTATCTCGCAGTCACTATCTAGCAGTGCGTAGTCTACATGCCAGAATATTTACTCACCTGGTCATGAAATGACCTGATTTCGTTGGACCAAAAAGTTCATTACCGTTTCCATGAAAGTCTGTTTCTGAGCTCTGTTCTAAACCAGCCAAATCTAGTCCACACTCTTATACGTACATTCTTTAAGACCAAGCTTATTCTCAGAATCTATTAAGTGTGTTATATGCAATGCAATTACCTTTTCAAGAATGGATTTTTATCTTAAGTAAATTAACATCACGCGTAATGATCTATGAAAGATTCTAAAGATGCATTTGGAAAATATTTGTACTCCATTAGAATACTTCGTGTTGTTCTTGTTGTCTCCTCTTGGGGTTCGTAATTTCTGTGAAATGCCCTGACGCAAGCTTATAGTTACAATAACTTTCCATTTCACAACTGGAGACTTTGTATAAATGACGATGAAATATGTGTACATACATTTTTACGACGATGTGTTGAATCATCTCAACGCAATGTAGTCTTCATATTAGCTCCCACAATTCTCCTATTATCTGAGACAAAACAACGCTCTCATGAGAAACTTGAAAGACTTCTGAAGCCATGAAAATAGCATTCCTTGAAGGAGATGACTAAGTGAGCAGACAAATTCTTAACCAATTGACTTATCGTACATAGCCAAGTAATTTCCACACATGAATAGACATTTATCTTCATGTATTATACATCTCGGTCATGGTGAATGACTAGTCACCGCTCCAGTCACCGAACAGCATTATGGGTAAGGATGCAAATCGATGGAGAAGTCCACGTGGTATTGACAGCCCCCTTATTGATGCAAAATAAATTTATCGATTAATAGTTAAAATGCTCAGATACATATATAAATTCAGCTGTAAATATTTCACTTCACCTTTATTTGCAGTATACATTGTTATAATTAAATATCTAGTATAATTAAAGCTGTACTTACAACTTAAAATTCACGTTATTTAAAGAGTAACATCCTGTCATAGTTTTTATTTGCATTATAAAAATTCCATGGCTACAACCCGTTTATTTCTTCTTAATAAATAACTGAATGGGATGAATCACTTTTATGAAACTGATCAATTGTCATTTCTACACTGCTTCAGAATACAGATGAGCTATTTTATGTTACCAAGAAATTATTCCTTATGTCGATACGCTGAATCCATACTAACATTGGTTTCGTTTCCCATAGTAATTTGTATAGGTTTATGGAAATTAACTTCCGTCCCTATGCCTTCATGTCCGTGTTGCTGGAACAGAAATATATCTATTTTGTCTTCATTTGAGGCCGTAGCATGTAAACGAAAATTATCAGTAATGTGGCATGTAGATACGTTGCCAGGCAACGACCGCAAAATAAGCAACTATACAACAGTCCTTTCTAAGTATCGGTTCCGCAAACAGGCATGCTTCCACGAGAACAATTGCACTGCAACAGAAGAACAGTGTATAGTCAATCAGTTAGTGAGTTAGAGAACTTTCGGTGTTCAGTCATTGTGAACTGTTGCCGTTAGAAGCTGGTAGCTGAGGCCGGGGACATTTCGGGAACCCAGAGGAAGGGGAACGTCCGCCGTTGGAAGCAGCTACCAAGCAACGGCAGTGAAGACGTGACTGTGGACACTAGTGTGTGTATGTAACAGTGAAATGCAAAGTGTAATCACGCGTTGTATCAAAGAGTCCAATAAATCCAGTCGCCAATCCAAAACTCGTCTATAATCACATTCATACACGTGACAGTGTTTTCCTCCAGACATATTCTGTTGAATAAATACCGTTTATTTGTACCATTCGGAACAAATTGACATATTAAATCATATGTAGAGAATAAACGGAAGTCATAGAAATAAAACTCAAAGGGAATTCAATTGATTCTTAAGTTACTTGTATTTTACTATGCTCTTTCAACTAACATATTATGTAGCATCAAATAGGATGATGAACAATAACAGTGAATGAGTAAGGATTTGAGAGGAAGTAGTGTTGGCTTACTTTAAGGCAAAATTTACATATTCGTCCAGACAGGATGAGGAAAAGTAGGAAAACCTAAGTTACGATAACTGATGATCCGGCCCATAATCGAATCGTGTACCTGCTTGTCTCATTTATGTGATCTTCGACGAACATCCCTCTGACGCCTGAAATTCATCTTAATAATATTTTAAAATTAAATTTGTACCCTGCAGAAAATAAACTGCTATTCCATTAGAGAGATCAACCGGTTAATGCTTTTTAGGAAAATAATCGCTCTCTGTTTCTAAAATCATATGCAACATATGAATACACTCTGTGGGCAAAGTTGAGAGTAATTTCATGTTAAGACAGATGGTACATATGACAATCTCAGTACTTTAGATGTTATTCAGAGAGATAAATCTTGATTCCGTTCAGAGTAGTCAAGCAAGCCGGACTTCATTCGCTTTAAACCATTCAGTAACTGGAGACAAATAAAGGTAAAGTTGTCCTTGTGCTTAACTAATTAAGCACTAAGTCATGAAGATGTACGGGGTAGTGGATGTATAGATCCACATTTTCTTGACCTCGGCACTAGTTGGAGGTGATTAGTCAGTTTCATGCCCCGGTCGCTTAACCCCCCGGAAAGAGCCCCCGGTAACCATTGTATAGGAGATTGGGTGGACCCCAGAGCCGGTCTGGATGATTGGAGAAGTGATAATTCTTGATCCTACCGGGAGAAATAAATAATACTTAAAATCACTATTGAACTAGCCCACTGAAGTTCAATGGCGAATCAATTATTTCGTAGTTTAATTCTTCAGCTTCTTTCTATCTTTTATTCTCTCGTCCCAGGATAGCGCAGTCTGTATAGCGACTGGCTACGGGCTGGACGACAGAGGGGTCGGAGTTCGAGACACGGTAGGGACAAGAATTTTCTTTTCTCCACGTTGTCCAGACAGATTCCGGGGCCCATCCAGCCCCCTGTTCAATGGGTAATAGTGATTATTTCCCAGAAGGAAAAGTGGCCGGGGCATGAAACTGATCACTCACTTCAAACTACTGCCGAGGTCAAGAATATTTGGATTCTCTCCCCAATAAGTTTTCATGGTATAGTGCTTATTTAGTTAAGCATAGGGACAATTTTACCTTACCTTTATCTTTTATACCATCGCCTCCTTTCTTATATTCTCCGATAAATTAGTGAACTGCGTATTTATCCTTCAGATGACACCGTTTAGAACATGCATATATAATTACCGCCTACGTAAGTACGGGCAAAAAACGTTGGGCTTGAGAAGCACATAGTAATAAACAAATACATACCGCAAATACAGCGATAAAATTTTCTTTTTTTATATAATTATAGCGTTTATTCGCGTCACCCAAAGGAAGCCTCTACAAAATGGCTCCAATGTAACAGGAAATAAACAACTTTTTAATTAAAATAGAGAAAAGCACACGTCCCTCCATTTCATTGTGACCACGAAGAAAATAAGCACTGCTCAAAGTTATGCATATTTCTTTTATTTTAGTTGTAGTCTCACAAGGTGAAATCTGTTCTTGCGTGCATAATGGCGCCAGCCTTCGCCATCCAACAATACTCCATTCAGCCAACGGATTTGTGTTCCAAGCTTCACCTTTATCATGAAGACGAACAGAAAGCTCTATTTCATTGGAATTATGCATTTTTTTTAGAAAGTACTGTTTATTATTTTTCATACTGAAGTAACACTAATGTTTTTCTTATTGCTAGTGGGGTGGGACTAAGTCCTTTGTACTGCGGCCACTTCTGGCCTATTGTACCAGCCCCAGATGATAGGTGAGGGTGATTGTGGAGCAATTGGTGGAATGAAGATTGGCAGGGGAAACCGAATTACTCGGAGAAAACCTGCCCCAGCGCCACATTGTCCACCACAAATCCCACTTGACCAGACCCGGGATCGAACCTGGGCCGCCGCGATGGGAAGCCAGCGACTAACCGCTTGAGCTATGGCGCGGAACTCTGATATTTATTGAAGGATAAATTTACTTTAGGAAAAGTAATCATCACATTACAGATATCGCATGTAAAAACGTAAAGCTGTCCTTGTGTCTATTTAAACAGCATGACATGAAGACTTATAGGGGAGTGGAGGTACCATTCTTGACCTCGGGACTAGTTTGTGGTGAGTGATTGGCTTTACACCCCGGCCGCTTTATCCCCAGGAAAATAACCCCAGTACCCACTGTATAGAAGGCAGGTTGGGCCCCAGAGCCGGTCTGGACGTTGTGGAGTAGAGAAAAATCTTTTTCCCTTGCCAGGAATCGAATTCCAGTCGCCCATGACGTAGCCCGTTGCTGTACAGACTGAGCTATCCCGGCTCTTAGATATGATGTTAGTCATTAAATATACTTCCTTCCAGTTCAGCAAATAACCAAAACAGTAATTCCATAGTTTTGGATCTTTCTGAATTGGTTACAGTATTTGTTCAGTTGCTCAAATATTTCTCTACTTTAGACGCAGTTTGAATCATTCTAACGTATGCAGTATGGCCAGCCATGGAACATTATTTTCAGTTACTTCACATCTTGATTGAAGAGTTCTGTATTCTGCAACATAACGCTAAACAGTCCGTTGAAAGTCAACTGACGTTTCGGTGGAACATCTCGCCTCCATCTTCAGGGTCGATTAATAAGACAAGTAGTAAACCGTCATGAAGCAGGTAGCAAGCAGTTTCTTGCATTGTTTAATCTTCGATCCTGAAGATGGAGGCGACATGTCCCTACGAACCGTCGGTTGATTTTCAACGGACTATGCCGCGTTATATCCCGAAGACAGAACTCTTCATAACCCCCGCTGTGAGAACCTCAGACCCTATACGGCGCTATATCCCAAAAGACAGAACTCTTCATAACCACTGCTCTGAGAACCTCAGACCCCACACGGCGCTATATCCCAGAAGACAGAACTCTTCATAACCACTGCTCTGAGA
>NW_019723910.1:306820-326612 GCF_002891405.2 Cryptotermes secundus | reverse complement strand
CCGCCACCGCCACCGCCACCACCACCGCCACCATCGCTGGCAAAACAGTCTTTTTTGAGCCATGGCCTTTCGTAGAAGATTCTGCCAGTGTCGTGGACCAAACCATGCTGTCTTTATTCCTTTCATTTCGCAACAGCAATTTTTTACAGAGCAAGGTCATCAGCCTTGCGTCCAACCCTCAACCTGGAGGACCAAGTCTCTGTACTTATGTCCCCCAGTGATAGGGTGGCCAAGTTTTACCCCCAGGCACCGTGTTCCCTTTTCGTCTCCTGCGACTCGCAAGTTTATTGTGGAATTATACTAACTCGGCTCCACACTGGAACCCTCTTCTCATATGCCTTCAAATTATGTTCTTCACATACTGTGAAAGTCCAAGCTTCACGTCAATACAAAGAAACGAATAAACTTTCATCTCGTATAAAAGGTCTTCAGATTTCTTTGTAAATAAGATTCCGTGATAATTATAGTCATGACATTGCAAAATATCTTAAAAGTTGTAAACATAGTAATATTGTGTTGTGCACAACACTGAATCTCTGGGTTCCATAAAAGGCGAGAAATTCCTCGACTAGATCAAAAAGCATTCTGCTTCATGAAGTTATTTTTCTTACTGAGTTGTAAAATCTGAATGTTATTTTTAACTCAAAACTGTCTACTCATTAGTTGCGCAATACACACATTCTGTTCATGTGGTTGTTCCAGTCTTTGAGTAATACATCGTTTTCCTGAGTACGTGTATGTTTAGAAACAGAATCAATATACGAGAAAACTTTGCCTTGAATTTGTTGCGGTGATCACAATGGGCTAAAAAAGTAGCAAAAAAACTGACCCTGGTGACACCAAACAACAAGATCAAGGACAGTTTTATTTCTGCTAGCTTATGTAAATTTCATTATTTCAGTAGAGTGTTATTTTAAACTTGTTAACTGGACACTTCTACACAGTCATATGCTTTGAACAGTTATGCTTGCGTGGGGAAAAACAGATCTTNGCGCTATATCCCAGAAGACAGAACTCTTCATAACCACTGCTCTGAGAACCTCAGACCCTACACAGCGCTATATCCCAGAAGACAGAACTCTTCATAACCGCCGCTGAGAGAACCGCAGATCCTACACGTGTTATTATTTTCCGTACACGTTAAATCTCCGAAGAAGCAGTGTCTCCTTTACAGGTTTTATGATTAAAATAGTGTATGGATTTCTCATATTTCTCATGCTTGCTTCATGTTCCGTCCGCCTCACCTTGTCTCATTTGATCAGCCTAATATACAAAGAAAGAAGAATAGCTCCAAATTATGNATTCCGTGATAATTATAGTCATGACATTGCAAAATATCTTAAAAGTTGTAAACATAGTAATATTGTGTTGTGCACAACACTGAATCTCTGGGTTCCATAAAAGGCGAGAAATTCCTCGACTAGATCAAAAAGCATTCTGCTTCATGAAGTTATTTTTCTTACTGAGTTGTAAAATCTGAATGTTATTTTTAACTCAAAACTGTCTACTCATTAGTTGCGCAATACACACATTCTGTTCATGTGGTTGTTCCAGTCTTTGAGTAATACATCGTTTTCCTGAGTACGTGTATGTTTAGAAACAGAATCAATATACGAGAAAACTTTGCCTTGAATTTGTTGCGGTGATCACAATGGGCTAAAAAAGTAGCAAAAAAACTGACCCTGGTGACACCAAACAACAAGATCAAGGACAGTTTTATTTCTGCTAGCTTATGTAAATTTCATTATTTCAGTAGAGTGTTATTTTAAACTTGTTAACTGGACACTTCTACACAGTCATATGCTTTGAACAGTTATGCTTGCGTGGGGAAAAACAGATCTTTTATGTGAAAATCAACAGTTTTCGGTCAATTTCGCTATATCTGCCCAATCATTAGGGTATTTTCTTTTCCACATTTCATCTCCTCTTCCTTTCCGTATTTTCTTCCTTTTATTTCTTCTTAGTCACTTTTCTAGAACCCTCCTGTCCATTCTATATTTTTCTTTCCTTCCATAACCATTTAACTATTCTACATATGATGTCATATTTAACCACGCTGGTGCAATTTGTATATAAACATGATATAGTCTTCAATGCAGCTTCACAGGCGTTGATTATTCCACGACATGTTTCGGCCACACAGGGTCTACGTCACATATATATTATTTTTTACTTAAATTTTGACTCTGTAGTCTAGGATTATATGCCACCCTGAGGCCTCTACGTTTCAAATTATTATTTAAGCAATCCTGATGCGTACTAAATTTTGCATACAGTAGAAGAGAAGTAAAAAAAAAATTGTGTCACAAAATTCTTCCGAAACACAAACATTATAATAGCTTTCCGTGTACAGAACGCAATTCAGAGCTTATTAAAATCTCACTGAAAAATAAATAAATAAAATAGAAGCGGAATTTATCAAACAAAACGAACAGATTTCCCGTTAAAATGCATGGAATAGGAAGAGAGAACATTCAGAACCATGTACAGGAACATATACAAGCCATAAGAAATAACAATGTCAACTCCGGATATTCAGACAATGTATTAAATCCAGGCATCAAGACCGACACCACGGATGTTGTAAGGACAGGAAAGAACGGGAAGCATTGGACAGATTAGAGAAATACCACATTTATTTAATTAGCTAAGATAACCTACATATGAACCAATACCACGCTGACACTCATAACCCAGTATTCGGGACTCGACACCAGATAGCAGCACACACCCTTCCCCTATTATATATAACGGAGGAAACGCCACAGCAAGTTCGTAGTCCATACACACATACACACACACATCGGTGACGGGAACACAAGTAAGTACAACTATGTACAGTGATATAGCTCGGATACTGTATAAAAACATACATTATATAAATGTATCTTGGCAGATTACATGTGACCACCCGCGATGCACACATCACAAATGAGCACAAAAGAGGGGTGCCAAGGCACATATACACCTTTATTTCATCATTTTAAAGTTCTATTAACATTTTACATAAAATTTAACAGGCTGCAAAAATATGTTAAATAATAATTTCTTGACATACAACCATCACGGGCCACATAATACAGGACTAGAGTGTGACAATTTACGTAGAACATCATACACATATACCTGCTAATGACCCTGTGTGGTTGAAACATGTCTTAGACTTAGTGGTGATTTTGACCGAGACCGGTGATGATGTTCTGAAGAATGTATTGTGTATATTGTGTATATCAAATAAGTTTACATATATTTTTCCGACGGTCAGACATTTTTGACACGAATGTCCATTTTCAGATAAAATCTAGGAACGACAATACGCAACGAAATCATATGAACAAAAAAACAATATACGTAAATAAGATATAAAAGTTTGTGACGATGGTATAATGCTACAAATATTATGTTTTTGGACATTATCTATCGTCTTGCCTGATTATATAAAAAACCGTCCTGTTTCTTTTTGAAAACACAACATTTCAGAGGCTGGATTACCCTGAAGATGGGGACAGAATCCAGTCTCGGAAACTTTGTGATTTAAAAAAGAAACAGGACGGTCTTTTATATGATTAGACAAAAATATAATACTTGTAGCAATATACGTATTTGAGCAGATTATATTCCGTGGAATTCTTGCTGTTATTCATATTCCCGTGTTAAACCGATCACTTCATTGGAGGCAATTTTACGCCGTGCTTTCTTAATTATATGACATGAAAATCTTCTAATAAGTCAGTTTAGTGTTTAATCCAAATGTATCTTTTTGATATGTTTCATTATGTTACGTAGTGTTTATAATGTTCTTATATCGATTCTAGGTGACTCGACCATGCTCGCATGAGTTTAGAATAGCAGTAGAGAATGGCGGAAGAATCTTTGTTGGTCAGCTGTGACTGCGGTTACCGTGATGTTCGTCAAGGCGTCAAGGCGCACCAGAAGACGTGTGGCGTCAGGATAGTTCCAGCCCAGCGTCGTACCATTGAGCAGAAGGAACAAGATGCAGCCGAGAAGGGTGAGAACTGCCTTACGTCATTCTTACATCCAAGTTCATGCTTATTTATTCATTCTTCGTTCTATGTTCTTTATAAGTTGCGCGACAAAATTATTCGATATTAGTGGCTGTGTCGCCTGTCCAGTCCACTGTTGCGTATTTGATTCTGATAGTAGTAATCTCAAATGTAAAACAAATGAGAATATGTGGTGAGTACAGTGACTTTTAACACATGAAGATGCTATTGTCAAATATATATTGCCATTCACAAGTCCTTCCGGAAACTCCGACAATAATTTAGCACTTTGTAGACAAAGGCAGGCTTAGCTTCTTTACGTCACACACTGAACCTGTGGCCCGCCACTTTCTCACAAGCTTGCATACACACAACTTTGTAATTCTGTAATTTTTTTCTTGTGAATGTCTCGACAATAAAGCTAAATTATTGTCGGGGTTTCTGGAGGTACTTGTGAATTATCCTGTACATCAGACAATGGAGGGTGTTTGACTCAAAACACTTTGCATACTAAACTTGTAGTTAATATCAAAAGGAGCCGGAATAGCGCAGTGGTATAGTGACTGGCTACGTGCTGGACGATTGGGGGGATAGAGTTCGAGTCCCGGCAGGGGAAAGATTTTTCTCCTGTCCAACAGGTAACGATGGCTCTTTACACGGGGATAAAGCAACCGGAGGGTGAAGATGAACAGTTACGTCAAACTAGTGCCGAGGTCAAGAACCCGCGGATCTATACGTCCACTTCCCCATGTCTCTTTGTGGTATACTGCTTACTAAGTTAAGCAAAGTAAAAATTTACCTTTAATTTTGTTAATATTAAAACGTAACAGAGCAACGTAACAGTGGATTTCATTCATCTGAAAGTTTTAATAAAGCTGAAGGCAAAGCTATCCCTGTAACAGGCCGTGAAGGCCCATAGGGTTGTGAGACGTCGAGGCTCCCACATTTTCTAGACAATCGCCTCACAGATGGCGCTGAGGTGACCAGCCTTATGCACCGGCCGCCCTCTAACCCTCAGGCAGATTCCTGGTACTCATTTCTGTTAGAGGCTGAGTTGACCCTAGGACCATAGTGCTGCTGGAAGGATTAGGTAAATTAAAAAATCGAATAACCTCATCGGGAATAGAACCCGCGACCATCCGGCCTGTAGCATAGTTTCTCAACCAACTGCGCTACCGCGTGCTCCCGGGTGGTTTCAATAGACACTGTTATTCATTGACAAGCAAGCCGTCAAAATTGCGGTTTTTGAGTCCATTGTACATTCTTATGCAACTTTATAATGTGGGGTTATTTGAACGTCTTATAGATTAGTAACCAGCTCATAAACAAGAATGCTAGAGACTAGTAAGTTTAAAACCAAGCAAAGAGCACATGAAATGAGGAAAGTGGAAGGTAATGATGGGAGAAGCGTACACTAAAAGTATTTATATAAAAATATGATATTTATACAGAGCTGTAATGAGGGGTGAAATTTCATTAAAAATCAATTCAATGTTCTTCGCTTTTGTTGAGAAAACTGAAAGATATAAACATTCATATTACACCCATATCAATATGAAGACATATTTCTGATTTCTGAATGCCAGTATGAAAAGTCTAGGCCAACACATGCACACAAAAGTCTCAACTTATGCCTGGGATAACTGTAACTTAATAAACATAAAACATTTAGGGCATGCGCTCTCCAATGTGCATAAAACCGAAGAATTCCGTCTTCTGGGATGTGGAGCTGTGCAGATCTTGTGTGAAACGACGTTTCGGAGGAACATATCACCTCCATCTTCAGGATAGAAAAATCAGCGAGCGATGAACCAGCGTGAGCAGGTGACTGCAGCCACATCCAAGAATACACTATTATTCATAGTAACGGCTGTGAAATACTCAAATCTTACATGCATAAAACCGTTTAGCACATATATGCTCCAGTAGTTTTAAAATATCTGAGGCATATGTGCCTCAACTTACATGCAAGTATCTGAAATAATAATTTCCTACTGCGCAAGTGCTTCTGCATGAATATGCATATCCTCTAAGATTATTATATCCAAAACTACATGTAAGCCTCTGAAATAAATACTGTGACATGTAGAGCCATTGCTAGGGAACGAGATGACAAACACGTTTCCGTAGAGCTGGATTCTTGGAAATCAAGACGACGTTTACGTGAATATGAGTGATCAACAGGTGTTTCCATGGATACTGATACGTTATATAACAGGAAACTCAGATCAGAATGCAATTAATCTCCTGTGGAGACGGGGTCGAATACATCCACCGTAGCCCTGCGAGTCGTAGGAGGCGACGAAAAGGGAAGTCTCGAATCTCAGACACTAAAATATGGTCATGAGTCCCACGGGACTCGAATTCGAGAATGACTGTGCTGGCGAGGGCCAACAAAAATCGTAAGTCCCGTTTTTTTCGTCAGAGAGAGCTCCCCATATCAACAAACCCGCAGCTGTCTGACAGTATTAAAGATCTGGTTTTAAGGCCCAGATGGGCCGCGCCATAGCTCAAGCGATTAGTCGCTGGCTTCCCACCGCGGCGGCCCGGGTTCGATCACGGGGTCTGGTCAAGTGGGATTTGTGGTGGACAAGGTGACGCTGGGGTAGGTTTTATCCAAATACTTCGGTTTCCCCTGCCAATCTTCATTCCACCAATTACTCCACAATCACCCTCACCTATCATCTGGGGCTGGTACAATAGGCCAGAAGTGGCCGCAGTACAAGGGACTTAGTCCTACCCCACTAGCAATAAAAGAAAATAGGTCCAGATGGGTGCTTTAAGCCAAGAGAGACTGGCCGACTGAGTTTCGTTCGTAACATTACATTCAGTTTCAGACTCAGACTCAGACTCAGAATGCAGTTCAGGCTAGAGAGAGAGAGCAGAAAGGAATCAGTCGTTGTCCATTCAGAATGGAGCGAGTCCTAGACAGTCATTTATTGTGAGCTGTTGTAATTTATTGTGATTACGAGTGGTCGCAAAGAAGTGAGCAATAAATCAAATCATCCAATCCAAACATCGTCTATTAGTCACGCACCAATACAAGTAACAATATGTACAAATAATCATAAAACAAATAGGTCCCATAACATAATGACGCGTTCGAAAAATCTGCCCCAATAAGCATATGGGCATCTGAAGAAACGTATCACTAATACAAAAACGAGAGGACAAATTTGTCTCAACATACACAAATCTGTCTGGAATAAATATTTTTTATTGCTAGTGGGGTGGGACTAAGTCCCTTGTACTGCGGCCACTTCTGCCCTATTGTACCAGCCCCAGATGATAGGTGAAGGTGATTGTGGAGCAATTGGTGGAAAGAAGATTGGCAAGGGAAACCGAAGTACTCGGAGAAAACCTGCCCCAGCGCCACTTTGTCCATCACAAATCCCACTTGACCAGACCCAGGATCGAACCCGGGCCGCCGCGATGGGAAGCCAGCGACTAACCGCTTGAGCTATGGCGCGGCCCTTATCTCTCGACAAACTTCGTGAGTTTCCATAATGTTTTCAAATTGTTTCATGTTTGTATCTTAATACAGCAATTTCTCAGCAACCAACTAATTTATCACAGACCTGTATAATCTGAATACGCATAAAAATGGGGAAAAACTTTTCTCCAATAAACTTGATAGCATACACTCCAATATGCATAAAGTTTGAGAGATTAATTTGTCGGAACGTGCTTAAAGGGACCAAAGCACAACTTTTTTTTGTGCGTTTATTATACCATTACCAGATTATTAGTACATACTGCCCACGCTTTCGAAGCATCTGAATAAGAAGTCACGTGGTACGACTCAGTAATGTTAACTGCGACACCATCCTGGCACGAGTTTATGTTCCGAACGCTGATAGACTACTAACAACGACGTTATCTCTTATTTGTATTCATTTTTAGTTTACCTAACGATCCCATTAGTAACCCGGAGCACGCGGTAGCGTAGTTGGTTGAAGCAATGCGCCACAAACCGGAAGATCGGGGGTTCGATTCCCGATGAGGTTGCTGGATTTTTCAATTGAACTAATCTCTCGAGCTGCATTCTAGCCCTGGGGTCGACTCAGCTTCTAACAGAAATGAATACCAGGAATCTTCTTGTGGGTAAAGAGCGGCCGGCGCGTAAGACTGACAACCTCACCGCCATTTGTGACCCGATTATCTAGAAAATATGGGCCTCCACGACCTGTTATAGGAATAACTTTACCTTTTACGTAACCACGATTACTTGCTAAGCCGGTCTCTAGTTCAGAGAAAGGGAGTTCAGGAAGCGTTCAGATTTTTGTTGGCTTCTTGCTCGTTTCTCGCTTAGTCTCTTCGACTCGTAATGGTGGAAGGGCGACTTGATCTGGGGCACTAAGTGAAGAACATAGACTGAGAGTATTTGAGAACAGGTTACTGAGGAGAATATTTGGACGAAGAAGGTTGAAACGATAGGAGATTGAAAAAAGTGCATAATGAGGAACTTCATAACTGTGCTCTTCGCCAAATATAATTAGAAAGATCAAGTCAAGGGGGGTGTAATGAGAAAGGCATGTAGCATGCATGGTAGGAAAGACAAACGCAGAGAGGATTTCAGTGGGAAAGCCAGAAGGAAAAAGACCATTTGGAAGACATAGAGGTTGGTGGGAAGATAATGGATGTTAAAGAATTGGATGAAGTAGTATGGAATGGATTGATCTGGCTCAGGATAGGGAACAGTGGAAGACTCGTGCGAAAACAATAATGAGACTTTGGGTTCTATAAAATGTTATAAGTTTGATAAGAACCTGAGTGACTGGCGGCTTCTTCAAAAGGACTAAGCTCCACGCAGTTAGAAAATTCCTTCGACACATCGGCGAGAGTCTACCTGAATACACGGTACCATATCCCAGAAGATAACAATTGTGCCCAATCCCCGAGTAACACAAGTTCAATCAATACGGTTTAAAACGGGTTGACAATATGCCTGTTTTCCACTAACTCGACTGTTTTTTCTACCTAACAATTTTTCCACGAACTATCCACTGTTTTGGATTACTTATGAGAAATTCGTGTCCGACTAAGGCGATTTCACTTTATACAAAATGTACAACAGTTCTCTTACCGATTTTTCATATTGTATATTTTCTCTGAGGAATTATGCTACAAGCCGGAAAGTCACGGGTTCGAGCCCCGATGAGGCAGATTATTTCAATGGACCTAATCCTTTCAGCCGCATTATGGCCTTGGGGTCGACTCAGCCTCTAACAGAAATGAGTACCAGGAATCTTCCTGGGGGGTAAAGGGCGGCCGGCGCATAAGGCTGAAAAACTTACTGCCATCTGTGAGCCGAATATCTAGAGAACATGCGGGAGCCTCGACGTCTCACAACCCTATGGGCCTTCACGACCTGTTACAGTGATAGCTTTACCTTTTTACCTTTTAATTTTACGCTACTGAAAAAATAAGCTGTTCATAGATTATGACAGTACATGTATATACAAGTATAAAGAGGTAAAGCTATCCGTATAACAGGACGTGAAGGCCCGTAGGTTTGTGAGACGTCGAGGCTCCCACATCTTTCTTGACAATCGGTTCACAGATTGTCAGCCTCAAGCACCGTCCACCCTTTACCACCCAGGAAGATTCCTGGTACTCATTTCTGTTAGGAGCTGAGTCGACACGAGGTCTATAGTGCGGTTGGATTAGGTAAATTGAAAAATCCAATGAGTATAGGCACTTTAATAACATTCTTGTCCCTACTCTCTCGCTCGGTTTTTTTATCTCGAGGTGAAAAAATCCACTGCATTTGATTTTGACGAGATTGTCGGTAACGTGAGTTTTCCGGTATACGCATCGGTGTATAGCAACCGACAGAAACGTCGTGTATATTTACAGGGTCTGTATGTACATTCTCACTGACTTTCTACTATTTACTGCTGTGGCACCAGATAATTATCCTCTTTCGAATTAAAACGGTTGTAAAGCAACGGAACAGATGAGGAGACACAGGCCACTTCTTCATTATGAAACATGTTATGATCTCCTAGAACCTGACCAGAGACGGAGAGAAACCGAACAAGAAGATTATAGCATTGTAGTAAAGAATTTCATAGCCTATTTGTGCTCGCCAATTGCAAGATTCATGACTTAACCGTTAACCCGTCGAATTCTGCACCTACCTAACCTGTACAATGAGGCTGAAGACACTCTCGTACAACCTGCTAAATGTAAACATCGTGTTATTCCTATAGCCTGTGTATACACTTCTTTAACTTATTTGTGACTGTTTTAAATATTGTTTGTATATATGTTTTTCTTTCTTTTTTGTTTTTTCCTTTTATTTCTGTCTTTCTATACTTTTTATACCGCTTGAGGTCACTGATGCTTTAAAGCTGCCTCCATTGGTCATTTGGTCAAAGACCCAACTCCCACCACGGTAGGAAAAAGATTTCCTTTTTCCGAGAATTATACTTTTTAAACCATACATCTTAAAGAAAAAAAAGTAAAGCTATCCCTGTACCAGGCCGTTAAGGCCCATAGGGTTGTGAGACGTTGAGGGTCCCACATTATCTTGACAATAGGCGCACAGATAGCGGTAAGGTTGTCAGCCTTAGGCGCCGGCCGCGCTTTACTCCCCAGGAAAATTACAAGTATTTAATTAAATCCTGGTACTCATTCCTGTTAGAGGCTGAGTTAAGCCCAGGGCCTAGTGCGGCTGGAAGGATTAGAAGCCTCCCATCCTACATACCAGACCGACAAGTTCCATCAGGAATGAAAATAACACTGACGGCTACATAACAGCTGTCTGACAATGAAATTAGTAAGAGCTTACATCGACCGAAGGCACCAGCTGCAGAACAAAGACAGTTACGCAGGCTAAACCGTAACAGTTCTGCCAATTGCCGTCAGATGGCGAAGGCTTCCACTAACACTCACCAGAATCCAGTGATTCAACGTCACTAATACGAAAGCCAGATATTTGACAGGATCTTGAGCCAGTTCCATCCACCTTGCACCCTCAGAATACTATTTCCTTAAAATCCATCTTAATGATATCCTCCAATTCCATTTTCAATTTAGGCGAAATATCAACGTATGTCTGCCTTTTCGCCGACCCTGAAGTACTGCGTTATGAGGTGTTCTATCTTCTGGGTTATAACGCCATGCAATCCGTTGAAGGTCAGCCGACGTTTCGGAGGAACATGTCTCCTCCATCTTCAGTGTCGAAAAAACATGCTAGCTTGCTGTCTTCTTCACGTTGGTTTCTCGTTTGGCTTATTCTTCAATCCTGAAGATGGAGGAAAAATGTTCTACCGAAATAGGCCTGTATTTGCCCACAGCGGCATGATTGCCTCTTTTAAATACTGGGACAACAGCAGATTCTTTCCATGCAGCAGGAAAATACTGCTGCGTCAGGCTCAAGTCAAATATATGCCTAAGTATAGGAATAAAAATACCTGCACAACCTTTGCTGATAAAACCAGGAATATCGTCAAGTACAACAGATTTTGATGGTTTTAGTCTCTTGATGTCTTTGTAGACATCGGCATCAGAAACGGGGGCAAGGGATAAAAATTCATAAGATTGCGAGGGAGGGTGAATGTCCTTAGAGGAGTGGTTATTGTAAACAGACTGAAAGTGCTTAGCGAATGCATCAGCAACAGCTTCGGGCTGGACTAGGTGTGTACCATCAACTTCTAGATGAATGGAACCGGATCTGTGTTTTCTGAAATTAGATATGTATTTCTAGAAATGTTGGGGCTGCGACTTTAAATTGTTATCAACTGACTTCAATCACCTAAGCCTGTCGGACTTAATGGTGTTTTTAACTAGTTTTCGACAACAGGCGAACCTGTCGTAAAAGTAATCGTAAGGATTCTTTTTAAAACGACAGTGGAAACAATTTTTCTTGGTGACGTAATACCTTAAGGTATAGGAGAACCAGTGAGGGAATTTAGACTTGCAGCGATACCCACAAGGAATTGCCTTCTCCATGGCACTTCTGACAGCAACAGAGGCTGGTGACTGCTACGTCAACAGAAGAGGTTTCATACATGCTTGACCAATAATAATAATAATAGCAATAATCACCATCATTGTGGAGTTTGGTGGAATTATGCTGGGACAATACCTTATAATAGGCCATAACTCATTAATTCTATGTGTCTCTTACTAATTCATCATTTAAGATCATACGCCTATCCCAGAACACTCTATGTAACAAAAGCAGGTGAGAAAGCATCGTTAAATATTGTTGTAAAATTGCACACTTAACGTAATATAGCTACAGAATACTGTGTCATGAACTGTTCTGCAAGAGCAGGGGACCTGACGCCCGCGTTTGCATAGCATGTAGCCCTACATTGTCTGTCTACTTGCAACAACACTGCTTTCTTCGACTCTGATCGGCTCCTGCTGTGTCTTGGTAACATACAATCATTTTGACCCCATTAAGATTATGACTAAGATCATTTCTTCACTTCATGCAGCATACATATCGGAGTTCAGTTCAGTCTGTGCTACATGGCAACACTAGGTCCCCAGACAACTTTTCTTAATCAATTCTGTCCTTCCATGGACGTCCGATTAACACACACTTCAAGGTGGCGCGCCTATTGTTTTTACGTATCTAAGTGTACACAGTAATGGAGGACTCCCTTCTCCCAATGCCATACGTTAATAAGATCTAAAAGTTTGTGACGATGGTACATTGGTACAAGTATTATGTTTCTGGACATTATCCATCGTCTTGTCTCTGTCTTGGTCTGGAGATAGGGACTAGCTCTATCTTCTGGGCCAAAATGAGCAGGTTTTGCCTGAAGACGGAGACAGAATCCAGTTTTCAAAACGTTGTGTTTTTAAAAATAAACAGGACGGTTTTTAGATAGAGACAAGACAATGGATAATGCCCAGAAACATAATATTTGTACCATATTTTGTTTTTTTAATTCGCTTAGTGGAGGGTGGAGTCCAACTGGGTCCACTCGGCACGGCTGCCACTGATTGGCCTATTGTAGCCTGCCCCGGGTGATTATGATGATGGAAAATTAGGTGGAATGAAGATTGGCAGGGGAAACCAAAGTACTCGGAGAAAACCCGCCCCAGCGCCACTTTGTCCACCACAAATTTCACTTGACCACAACCGGGATCGAACCCGGGCCGCCGCGGTGGGAAGCCAGCAACTAAACGCTTGAGCTATGGCGCGGCCTACCATATTACGTTACATTAAAACGCTGCCAAGCAGAGTTTTTCTCGAGGAGCTAATCATCACTCATGTGACTGATGAACCGCCTTTTATAGGACTCAGATGTTCATCATCGTATTCACAAAAGCTCGTTACCAGACTCTATCCTGAATCAGTTGAATTCAATCCACACCATCACACGGAATATTTATTTTAATATTATCCTCCCATTTGTGCAGAAGTCTCTCAAGTAGCCCCTTACATTTCAGGTTTTCAGACTGGATTTTATTTTTTTTGCAAAGTTCTGTCTCCTCCATTAATGCTGAAAGTCGTGCCGAGCCCATTTTCCTTGGTTTGATCACCCAAATAATGTTTAATGACTTGTATGAAAATATGCTGTTTCTCATTATACAAGGTTCTCCATCTTCCTCTTTTTTAGCTCTTATGATATCCAATTATTTTTCTCAGCACCATGCCAAACACCCTTAAGCTGTGTTCTTCCCTTAGACCTCAAATTGAGAAACCAAATTTCATACCCATATAAAACAACGGGTAAAATTATATTGGATTTGACGTTCTCACAGCGGTCACTATGAAAATTACGACCTTCTGGGTTGTAACACAATTTAGCTCGAAACCCTCCAAACTATACGGCGGCAGTGCCGTAGTGCAGGCTGTTAATCGCTGGCTTCCCATTGCGTGGCGGCCCGGGTTAGAACCCAGGCCAGGTTGACTTATGGGGAACAAATTGTCCCTGGGGAAGATTTTCTCTAGTACCTCGATTTCACAGGGAGTCGGGACAGCGACTGGCTATGGGCTGGACGACCGAGGGGTCGGAATTCGAGTCCCGGTAGGGTCAAGAATTTTCTCTTCTTCACGGCGTCCACACCGGCTTTGGGGCTCACCCAGCCTCCTATTTAATGCGTACCGGGCGGTCTTTCCCAGGGGGTAAAGCGGCAGGGGTGTGAAGCTGACCACTCACCTCAAGCTAGTGTTTAGGTCAAGAAAATTGAGATCTATACATTCATTCCCCCCTACGCCTTCATGGCATAGTGCTTAATTAGTTAAGCACAGGGACAACTTTACCTTGTCTTTCCCCTGCCAATTCTCATTGCACCAACATCTCTATATTTATGAATCATCCTCTCACCGACGCTATAGTCTCGTTAAATGAAAACAAAACCAAACTACACTGTGTTACAGCCCAGAAGGCTTTGCCTTTTAAATTAAATGAATGTTTTTTTTCTATTTTAAACTTTGAATTTTTAGGTAAGGGACAAAAGACTAAAACATTCCAGTGAGTTCAATCTACCATTAATTTAATTATGGATGTACAGTAATTTCGATTCGTTACTGCCATTCGCAAGCATTTGACTGCTCTTGCGCTCCACCCAAGAAGTTACAAACAAGAGAAAAGCACCAGCGTACCGACGCTACCTAACTGCAGAGATGAGGCAATCAGTTCTGCGTCCAGATGTTCTGACTTTACGTAAGCACTGAAGAAACATGACTTGTGCGCATGACAGAAGAGAATATGTACTGGAACTGGTTGTAGATTCTAAAAAAAATGCTGTATTTTAATATCAGAATTTTTGTTCATTTCCCTATATAACGTTTCAAATAAACTAGTATGTAATGATCTATAATCTTCACCAAATCAATATTTCATCTAAATTTTAAATAAACGTAATTTTATATATATATATATCTGGTACTAAGTACATTTTCATAATTATACGGAAAACATTAAAGCTATTAAAATACATTCTTTATATAAAGTCATTATTGCTAGTAATACTACTATTGTCACCAGCACTAACAGTAATAGTAGTGGTAGTAGTATTAGTGGTCGTTGTGGTAGTGGTATTAGTAGCAGCAACTGTGATTTCCTCCAAAAACAGATCATTCTGTAAACCTAACCCCACCTTATTCGTTTCTGTGAATTATGTTTTGTGATAATGTTTATGTTATTATAGAGCAAATCATTGTATGTAACAGGCCAATGTTTATTACTATGTAATTATGAATGTTACAGTCAGACTAGGTTCTAGTTACGAATATGGGCAGAAGATTACAGTAGTGGACGGTAAAATTTAGGCTGTACTGCAGTGTCCAACTCTGCCAGAAACCTTGCTCTCAGTAGCAGCATTACTTAATGAACATTGTTATTCTATCATGTTTAGTATCGAAGAGTAAAAATAAGCCTTGCGGGAAACTTTCAAGTTGTTGACAGTAGATACTTTCTTTACGAAGCTCGTTTTAAACAATCCTCCCTTCCTTCCTTCCTTCTCCTCGGCGCTACAGCTTATGATGGGCTTTGGTCTCCTGATTCCTCTCTTCTTCATCTTTCCTTCCCATCCTGTCACTTTCCTTTACAGAGATCCTCATTTACATCCTCCAACCACCTCAGCTCCTTCGCTGATGTCGAGTTCTGTTCAGTCCATCCTTCCGAGGCTGATTGTCTAGTTTCTGCAATTTAGTTTTTAAGGTGTGAGGTTGTCCCGATGAGGTCTTTGGATTTTTTCTTTCAATTGACCAAACCCTTCCAGCCGCACTATGTCCCTGGGATCGACTCAATCTCTAATAGAAATGAGTACCGCGAATATGCTTGGAGGTAAAGGGCGGCCGGCGCGTAGGGCTGACAACCTAACCGCCATTTATGTCCCGACTGTCTAGAAAAGGTGGGAGCCTCAACATCTCACAACCCTATGGGCCTCCACGGCCTGTTACAGGGATACCTTTACTTTTTTTTAATTTACTTTTCGGTGTGAATTTGTTAGCCTCACGCCCAAACCGCAACCTGGAAGACCAGGGTGTCCCTATTTGTCTGGCTCCTACACTTTGACTTGTCTGGCATGGGTGGCCCTACCAGTAGCTACGCTACCGCCGGGATAGCTCTCAGGGTCTCAGAAGCACTCAAACCCCACCACCACGATAAGGTGGAGACACCATTGGTTGGGTCTTTTAAATAATATCCCGTTTAAATCTTACGGATCTTTATGCCGGTTGGTTATATGCATAGGAGGCAATTTCAGCTTACTTATAACTCGCTGATTATCAGGTGTTTACAATGTGTATCGTATAATGTAATTGTCTCCAGACACGTGCAATTTAGTCAGTGAACCTTGTACAACAAAGCCAAAAGTAAAGAATTCACCACACTGCTAGGATATAGTTGCCAGTGGCCTTTTTATCTCAATAACACAAAAATATATTTACCCTTTGTAGAGCGAGACTAATGTACGTAAACATTCAAAAGTTAATTCTTACCTTCAAGAAACACTATCACGTCTAAGTCATAAAGACCAACCGGCCAGTGATGGTCAGAAAAGCAATATCTGTTTGTTCTGAAAGTCAAAAGAAACGCAAATATATTGTGGGGAAGAATGCTTTTTTTTTTAACGTTAAAGGTTGCGTTACACGTAGTTACCAATTCTGTATAAATAATTAAGGCGGTTTCACTCTGCCTCTGAAAGAAACTCCACGTTTTCTGATAATTCAGACCTGGCCTTGTTCACGAAAGCCAACAGGAGAAAGCACTAGCGAATGAATAGATTTGCTTTCAATGTCATGCTGTCTAAATAGAGTTACTAGAATCCTCTAGAATCACTCTTCATTCCACGCTTTTGCTTGTGGTGACTGGCAACTCCTCGAGCAGAGTTCTCCTTCAGAATCTTACTGCTGCTCAAGAAATCTGATATTTCTTGCGAAACTGGAAGGATCATTCTCGTGTTGCTAAGAGTCCGGCACTGGACTATGTCCTGAGCCATTTGAATCCACTCCACACCCCAAAATCTTACTTCTTTAATTTTTAGTTTAATATTATTCTCCAAGTTCTAAGTGTTCATTTTCTATCCTTAAAAATTTTATTTACGTAAGAATGCATTAATTAACCTACTTTCTCACTCAAAACGAAGACAGCACACACACACATACCCAGCAGGTCCAGCAGTATGACACACGCAGTCACAGGAGCAAGACGCAACACAGAGCACAATACACGATAGTGAAAGAGTGCTCCAACAGAAGATGATAAACGTGACTCGCGTAATGAAACACGACGTAGGAATGAAATATCCTGTACAATTTTAATATTTTAACACTTAACATTTATCAGTATATATGATAAATATATATTTTAGTTATTTTAGTATGTATAGACAAGGCATGCAATGAACTAGTTTGTCGTGGATTGGATCAGCACCTGAAGATGGCACTTTTGTGCCGAAACATGTAGTGCGAGTGAGAAGATGGGATAGATGAATGTATGCACTAGAAGACGGATAAAATAAATCATGGACTTAAATCAGTGCAACAGGACGCTAAAATATAACATTACTTTCTTTATTTTGAAAAAAAATAAAAGTCGGCTTATATGTGCAGAATGCTGTCTTTGTGTCTGTTAAATCCATCCCTAATACATTTTTGAATATCTAAACCAAATTTTATTAAATTTGGTATGCTTATCATGGCACCTGGGACCATTTCAACGGCGTACTTCATAAATCCTTCTCATCGGTCTGTGTGTCTGTATGTGTGTCCCTTCTATCTCTGCCAGGCAACGGCTCGGTAAACGCGTTCCCGTGACAAAGAATACACGCAACAATAGAAGAACTGTTGGACGCGTCATTCTGCGATCCGTGTCTTATTAAAAGTAAGCCTTAAATTTGTCTGTGTATTCCCTTATAGTTGCTAGGTAACAACTCGGTAAAGACGTTCCCGCGGCAACGAAGAATTGTTGAAAGCGTTGTTTTCTATGCAGCCCGTGTCATATCAGAGAGAGCTAGGTGATAATTTCTTTCCATAACTTCATGTTATTATGTCGTTAGTCTACTGGTCACATATTCCTTCTGATTCAGTCAACTCGACCTAGTGATATGAGCCTGATACGTAACCATTGCATTTCAGTTGAATGAAACCACGGTCTTCTTGCTGATGTAGATACATCCGGCAAAACCACGGAAGGTTGTGGCCGCAACCACTTCCGCACGGAACATACGTGAGTACACTTGGAACGCATCGGAACAGTCTTGAGTTGAATGACATGGCGGTATACGGAGTCAAGGAAAAGGTGGAGGTAATCCGCCATCATCATCGGCAAGACAGCCCTTTATGAGTCATAGCCTTCCTTGAAGCTTCTGTCAGATTGCATTCGGCTTCCTCTTCTTTGGATTTCGCAACAATAATTGTTTGTCAGCCTTGCGTCCAACCCGTAATCTGGAGAACCAGGTCCCTATATTTAAGTTCCCAGTGATAGGGTGGCCCAGTTAGACCCCCAAGCACTCAATTTTCTTTTCGTCGCTGTCTATGACTCGCAGGGGGTACGGTGGGGGTATTTTAACCCGCCTCCACACGGGAAAGGAAGTAACCAATAAAAGGTAAAGTTGTCTCTCCGCTCAACTAATTGAGCACTACACCATGAATGCGTATGGGAAAGTGGATGTATAGATCCACGTATTCTTGCTCTCAGCACCAGTTGGAGGTGGGTGGCCACGCCCGACCGCTTTACCCCCGGAACTCATTGGATTGGAGGCTGGGTGGGCCCCAGAGCCGGTCTGGACGACTTGGGGAAGAGAAAATTCTTGACCCTACCGGGACTTGAACTCTGACCCCTCAGTCGTCCAGCCCGTAGCCAGTCGCTATACCGACTGCGCCGAAATCGCAAAGAAAAAGGAAGAAATGGAAATTGAAATCAAATAATCAAATCTCTTCTTTAAATGTTATATAATTCAGTGCTTCTGATTTTCACGCAGCCATTACTTTGCTGTATTAACAGTTAATTTATCACGAGTGCTTAATTTTATATTAAATACTTATGAGGGAACTTCTGTGACCAGTCATCATACTGACTGAGCTAACCCGATGTCACAAAAATTACATTTCTGTATAAATCCCACCTGCAACCTGTTTCGGGTTACAAGAGAGTATATGAGGACTGATATTCTCGCGATAATAAAGATGCTTTACATTGTGGTCTCTGGATTGTGTTATTTTTTTATTGCTAGTGCAGAACCCTTTGTCTTCTCGTCTGCTGTCCAGGAACATAAAAATTAGATATAAAAAACTATAATTTTGCCTGTGGTTCTGCATGGGTGTGAAACTTGGTCTCTGACATTAAGAGAGGAACATAGACTGAGGGTGTTTGAGAACAGGGTGTTGAAGAGAATATTTGGGTCGAAGAGAGATGAAGTTACAGGAGGTTGGAGAAAACTGCATAATGAGGAGCTTCATAACTTGTACTCTTCTCCAAGTATAATTAGAATGATCAAGTCATGGAGGATGAGGTGGGCAGGTCATGTAGCACGAATGGGGGAGACGAGGAATGTGTATAGGATATTGATGGGAAAGCCAGAAGGAAAGAGACCACAGGGAAGACCAAGGCGTAGGTGGGTGAACAATATTAGAGTGGATCATAGAGAGATAGGATAGGATGGGATGGTATGGATTGGATAGATCTGGCTTTGGATAGGGACCAGTGGAGGGCTCTTGTGAACACGGTAGTGAAACTTTCGGGTTCCATAAAATGCTGGGAAATTCTTGAGTAGCTGCATAATTGTCGGCTCCTCAAGAAGGGCTCAGCTCCATGAGTAAGTGGGGTGGGACTAAGTCCCTTGTACTGCGGCCACTTCTGACCTATTGT